>NC_057741.1:1473884-1478597 GCF_004010195.1 Chiloscyllium plagiosum
CCCCACCCTCCTCTAGCTTATCTCTCCACTCTTCAGGCTCACTGCCTTTATTCCTGATGAAGGGCTTTTGCCCGAAAAGTCGCTTTTGCTGCTCTTTGGATGCTGCCTGAACTGCTGTGTTCTTCCAGCACCACTAATCCTGAATCTGGTTTCCAGCATCTGCAGTCATTGTTTTTAACTCCAGAATCAACCTAGTGAACCTCCTCTGCATCGTGTCTAATGTTAGTGCATATGGGCAGCACGGTAGCATAGTGGTTAGCACTGCTGCCTCACAGTGCCAGAGACCAGTGTTCAATTCCTGCCTCGGGCTACAGTCTGTGTGGAGTTTACACATTCTCCCTGTGTCTGCATGGGTTTCCTCCGGGTGCTCCAGTTTCCTCCCACAGTCCAAAGATGTGCAGGTCAGGTGAATTGGCCATGCTAAATTGCCCATAGTGTTAGGCAAAGGGGTAAATGTAGGGGAATGGGTCTGGGTGGGTTGCTCTTTGGAAGGTCGGTGTGGACTTGTTGGGCCGAAGGGCCTGTTTCTACACTGTAAGTAATCAAATAAGCTGCACTGTTGTAATTTTAGCAGAGGGAAATCAAATAGAAATCATTGCACCGTTGTGAACTTCTACATTGTAACACTATGATCATTAGGACACAGTTAAAACTATTGTCAAAGTTACACGAGGTTCAGCTCTAGTGGTCAGTCACGATGCAGATGTGTAGTGATTTCTACCTGCTTCCCAGCAGAGTTCCACCAAGTCTTGTGCTTTTGATTTCAGTTGAAGGTGTGCCACTGGAGGACTGCCTTCAGCTCAGAGTCAGGTAAGGACCTTGAATGAGTTAAAACGATTCCTTTCATCTACTTTTCTCTCGACAAAGCTCTTCACCACCCACTGTTCCCTCAAATCTGCTTCCCCAAACTGTTCCCCATCACCACCATAGGTGAAGGCAGGAGGTATTTAGGGGTCAGGGTGAGGAGATTTGGGTGTCAGGATGAATGGGATTGGGTGATTATAGTGGGCTATAAAGACAGAAATATTTAAGCTGCTAGGAGTGTTTTTTTTAAAAATATTTTTATTGAAAGAAGATTTTTGAGCTTTATTTTACAAAATTACAAAATTAATACAAAATAGTGTATCCACTTTACAATATAATAACAATACCAATATAAAATTAATAAAACTAATTACTAATCTACTGTTCAAATTACCAAAACACAAAATAAACTATAGGAAAGAAGACTCTATATATAAAAAAATCACAGTATCATACATTACTAACAATAACCAAAAAGAGAAAAAAACCCAATATAAATAAATAAATACGCATTCAAAAAAAAGTCATATCAAATCATAACAAAACCCGTATTTCTACGGGATTTTTCCTCCTGGGGGCCCCTGAACCAACCAGCACCATCCTCACAGCTAAGCAAAGGCCCTAAACAGTATGGCCGCTACATCTGCATCAGTGTAGTTCAAATAGGGCTGCCATGTTCTATAACATAATTCCATTTTTTGGTGCACCATATTCATAAGAAAGTCCAGGGGGATATATTCCATAACTATCCTGTGCAGATTTGAAAGTCCTGGGGGACTTTCAGATACCCAATTTACTAAAATATTTTTCCTCGCACGAAAGGAAAGGATAGCGAATAGTTTCTTCCCGTATACATCTAGAGAAGGGACATTTGGAAAACCCAGAAGAAGAGACAATGAGTCCAACCCAGTCTCCATTCCCAAAATCTTTGCCAAGGCATGCGCTATGAATTTTATGGCATGTCCACAAACAATGAGTGAGAGTACCAACTTCTATTTTACATTTAGGGCGCACTGGAGATGCTCCTGCCTTGAACTTTGCGAGTCGCTCTGGTGCCATGTGAGCCCCATGAAGTATCTTCAATTGGATAGCCTGAGTTCTGTTACAGATAGAGATCTTCCTGGCGTTTTCCCAGACATCCTCCCACATCTCTAAGGAGATTTCCATCCCTAATTCTTGATTCCAGGTTTTATATAACTGTTCCATGTCCTTCGATGCCTTATTACCTAGGAAGTGGTAGACAGTACCCATCGGCTGAAGCACTCTCCTTTCCATATCTAATTTGTAAGGATTAGTCATCAATGTGGTCTTTTTTTTGTATGCAGTCTCATTCTTGAAAATATCGAAAAGGTCCTTGCTGGGCAACCCGAAGTTCTGACGCAACTGTCCGAAGGACATCATGACCTCCCCATCGAATAGATCTCCCAAACAGGAGATACCTCTGGACTCCCAAATTTTAAATCCAGCATCAGTCAGGGCTGGCTGAAATCCCAACGTTCCCAAAATTGGGGTGAAAGGGGAGGTTTTTTGTAAATTACCCTCATCATCCTCCAAGCTTTGATTGTATTTAATACAATTGGATTTTTACAATGATCTGTAATTACTCTCATTTTATCCATAAATAATAGATTGATGAGGGGACATTTTGTTTGGGAAGCTTTGATATCCAACCAGATTGATTGTGTGTCACAAGAGACCCAATCAGCCACATATGATAATAGAGGACTCAGTTGGTACTTCCTAAAATCCGGAAAATCCAGACCTCTCCTTACTTGTGGAAGCTGCAACGTATTTAATTTAATAAGAAGCCGCCTATGATTCCAAATAAAAGAACCAAGCCAACCATAAAGCTTACACAGCGCCTGTCTCGGTAATATCAAAGGAAGCATTCTCATGGGGTATAATAGGCAAGGGAGAATATTCATCTTGATCAAAGCTATTCTTCCTAGCCAGGATATCGGGAGATCTGCCCAACGATGGAGGTCCTGCCTTATTTTCTCCAATAAATGCATATAATTAGCTTTATATAGCCGACCAAATACCAGGGTAATAAAAATACCTAAATAGAGAAAACCTCCCAGTGACCACCGAAAGGGGAATCGGGATCCATTCAGAAAATTGGATATGCTGGTAAGACCTCCTAGCAGCATGGCCTCTGATTTCATAAAATTAATTTTGCAACCTGAGAACATTCCAAATAAATTAACCACTTGAATTAAGCGAGGCACAGATGTCAATGGGTCATTTAAGAAAAGAAGGACATCGTCCGCATAGAGAGTGATTTTATGCTTACCCGATCCTACCTCTGGGGCCGGGTCAGTTCATGTAGCTTCCTCCAGCGGTTCGATCACTAATGTAAATAGTAGTGGTGAAACAGGGCATCCTTGACAACAACTTCAGCCAACACTAAAGCTATCCGATCTTACACCTTTGGTAATCACCGCTGCTTTGGGGTCATTACATAATACTGCAACCCATTTGGTAAAGGTCTCTCCAATACCAAACCATTCCAAAGTATAAAAGAGATATGGCCATTCTACCCGATCAAATGCCTTCTCTGCATCTAGGGAGACCACTAATCCCAGTATCGCTCTCTGCTGGCAGACCTGTACCATGTTTAACACTCTTCTAATGTTATTAGTTGACCTGCGACCCTTAATAAACCCTGTCTGATCTTCTTTTATAATGAATGGTAAAACCCTCTCCGAGCTTAATGCCAACATTCTTGAGATATTTTTAAAGTCCACATTCAATAATGATATAGGTCTGTACGAAGTACAGTCGTCTGGGGCTTTTCCTTTCTTAAGAATGAGAGAGATATTTGTGGGCAGCTACTCTGACTGTGTGAGTAATTATACATATCTATAAGTGGTCCGGCCAATTCGTCTATAAATTCTTTGTAGAACTCAGCCTGGAATCCGTCTGGTCCGAGTGCTTTACCACGCTGGAGCTGTCTCACCGCCTCCTGGACTTCCTGGATTGTCATGGGGGTGTTCAAAAGTGACACCTGCTCCAAGGTTAGGCCCGAGAGGGCCAGATTTTTTTAAAAAGACTCCATCTTCGTTGTTCTTTCTTCACAGTCCTCCGACTTGTACAATTTGAAATAGAACTTTCTAAAGACTGCATTAATCTTTTTAGGATCACAAGTCAGGGTACCAGCACCCTCTCAAACAGACGTGATGGATTGGGGAGCCTTTTTCTTTCTGGCAAGGTACGCTAGGTACCTGTTCAGCTTATCACCGTATTCAAAAAATCTCTGCTTTGCAAATAGTATCTCCCTCTTTGCTGTTTGAGTAAGTGCGGTATTCAAAGTTGTCCTGAGGGCTGTAATTCACTGTAGTTTAGTAATGGATGGCCTATCAAAATACACTGACTCAGCTGTCTTCAGGTGAGCCTCGAGCAGATGCTGTTGTTTTTCCTTCTGTCTTTTCCAGGTCACAGAATATGAGATAACCAAGCCAGCGCATATGACTTAGCAGTCTCCCACATCACCGATGGGTCACTGGCCATGCCTGAGTTGATATCCCAGAAAGTTTTAAATTCCTGCAAGAAATATTTTATGAACTTACTATCCTTCAACAGGAAAGTGTCCATACGCCAATGTTGGGAACCCATCTCATCATCACTAGTCTTAACCTCCATATCCACTGCTGCATAGAACATAGAACATAGAACAATACAGCACAGAACAGGCCCTTCGGCCCACGATGTTGTGCCGAACATTTGTCCTAGCTTAAGCACCTATCCATGTACCTATCCAATTGCCGCTTAAAGGTCACCAATGATTCTGACTCTGCCACTCCCACAGGCAGCGCATTCCATGCCCCCACCACTCACACCTGACACCCCCTATACTTTCCACCCTTCACCTTAAATTTATGTCCCCTTGTAACACTCTATTGTACCCGG
>NC_057741.1:1479286-1488936 GCF_004010195.1 Chiloscyllium plagiosum
TCCTCAAAGAATTTAATAAGACTTGTAAGGCAAGACCTACCCCTCACAAATCCGTGCTGGCTGTCCCTAATCAAGCAGTGTCTTTCCAGATACTCATAAATTCTATCCCTCAGTACACTTTCCATTACTTTGCCTACCACCGAAGTAAGACTAACTGGCCTGTAATTCCCGGGGTTATCCGTATTCCCTTTTTTGAACAGGGGCACAACATTCGACACTCTCCAGTCCCCTGGTACCACCCCCATTGACAGTGAAGATGAAAAGATCATTGCCAACGGCTCTGCAATTTCCTCTCTTGCTTCCCACATAATCCTAGGATATATCCCGTCAGGCCTGGGGGACTTGTCTATCCCCAAGTTTTTCAAAATGCCCAACCCATCTTTCTTCCTAACAAGTATCTCCTCTAGCTTACCAGTCCGATTCACACTCTCCTCTTCAACAATACAGTCCCTCTCATGGTCAGAAATAGTTATATTACCTATTTTACAAAACAATATCGAATTCAGAAAGGTCGAGGGGACAAAAAAATATTGATTCTGGTATGACACTTGTGTGGGTTAGAGTAAAAAGTAAAATCTCTACTCTCAGGGTGAAGACACTCCCACACATCTATCAGACCCAACTCCCTATTCAGATCACCCAGCTGCCTAGATCGCAGAGATATACCCATGGAGCTCCTAGGTATCCCATTTACCTCGGGGTCAATAATACAATTAAAATCTTGCCCTAAAATTGTGTGACGCACCCAGAGAGCCACCAACTCTGTTACAAATTTAAAAGGATGTGCCGGGGGGGCACTAAACATTCAAAATCCTGTATTCCTCTCCATATATTAGGGCTGTAATTAATATACACCATCCAGTGTCATCTTTTATCTGGCTTAGCATTTGGAAGAGAAGATTCTTCTGGATAAGAATGGCCACTCCACTACTTTTTGAGCTGAAAGATTAAAAGAACACCTGGCCAAACCTAACCTGCTGCAGCTTCAAATGCTCCTTATCAAGTAGATGTGTCTCCTGTAGAAGGGCTACATCAACCCTTTCTTTTTTAAGACTTGATAATATCTTTTTCCTTTTAATTGGTGATTGGCTCCCCTTGACATTCCAGGTGCATCATTTAAACAAATGACTAGTCATGATCGTTCAAGCAAGTCTGAGACCCCCCCCAGGAGGAAGAACCTCACTCAAAAGGCATTGAGTAGAGACCATAAACAATTCACATATAAAAACAACCTTTAAAATAACTAAATCAAAACAGCTAAGAACTACTCCTAAAAAAAAAGACATAATTAAAAGGAGATTTTCCCCTTGTCTACAGGAGGCACTCCTACCTTTCAGTAATCCTTCCATAACACCTCCAGCTCAAGCCAAGCCCTCAGCCCAGACATTACAAAGTAAAATAAACAAATGCCAATATCTTATAATACAAGAGTTAAAAGAGGGCAACCAACCCAACCAGTCCATATTATTACCCAGGCACTCTTAACAAAACAGCAACATAAAATAAGCTATATAAAATTACAATCCCAGCAAATATTAAGGAACAAAAAAAACAACTCAGAAACATCCACCAACAAGTAGATAAACCGAGCGAGTTATAGATAAGAGTCAGAAGAAAGAAGAACCCCCCCCTGAGGAAGGATGGAAAAGAGAAAAGAGGAAAGAGGAGGAGAAAAAAGGAAAGGGGTAAAATAAAGTCATTATCCATATAGTTCAAGTCCATCAGTCTATTTGAGAGCTGAAACTCTTTTACTTTTTCCAGCGATCTGAAGTTATACAGAGATCCTCCATGACTGAAGCGCAGCTTTGCCGGGTATCACATGGAATATTGAATATTTAATTCCCTTAAACGCTTCTTTACCTCATCAAATGCCTTCCTCTTGCAAACCACAACTGGAGAAAAATCCTGGAACAGCATTATTTTGGATCCCTTGTATACCACGGCTTGGGGATCCTACCCCAAAACTCAGAAGACCTCCAGCAGCATTGTTTTTCCTGTAATGCTGAAGTCAGACTAGAACCGGGCGGGGGCGCTCATCCAACCTGCGCACAGCAGCCCAGTGGGCCCGCTCAACCCGCACTCGGCCCAGTTCAGACTCTAGCTTCAACAGCTGTGGGAGCCATTGCTCCAAGAAATCCACAAGCTGGCCTTCCTCCTCCCGTTTGAGAAGGCCCAGCAACCAAATATTTTTCCAACGACCTCAAATATGTTCTTCTAAGGCCCAGACGTGGCATTCCAGAGCCCGGACCTGACCTACAGAGGTTTCAGCAGCGATCTCAGAGGCCGCGGCACGTTGCTCCGCCCTTCCAACACACTGCCCGAATTTCTCGATCTATCGGTCATGCTTCTGCAGCTCGACTGATATTGCATCCCACCTGGACCAGGTCTCTTCAATCGACATGTCGATCTTCTCTCGGAGCTTAACAATCTCCGAGATCAGGCTCGCCTCTGCAGGTAAGTCCCCCTGGGGCGGCCGCAGACGTCTCTGTGGTTGCAGGATGGGGAGAGGGGTCCCTGCCTGTTGTGATCCTTTACCTTTGGTCATTTTAAAATGTATCAAACTCCTAAAGTTTGATGCTGAATGACCAAAGGTGCTGGGAAAAGGCTATTTTTAGTAGTTTAGAAAGTGAGGGTGGGTAGGTACCCCACTTTGCCTGGGTCCTGAGCAGAGGTCAGCAGACTCAGACCTACTGGGTCGCCGCCATCTTGAACCTCCCTGCGAGGAGTGTTTTGACACTTCTGATTTAAAGGGTTGTGTTCCTGAGCAGACTTAGCCTGCCCGGGACTAACCTAGCTTAATCTTCAAAATACTGTTTTGGGGTACATGTAGGGCAATGTCTAATTATTTTAATCATTGCATACCGCCAGGGTAGTGAGGCTTGAACCCTGATCCAAATGTAGGGTCACTACCACTGCATCACAAGAACCTGGGCACCTCAGTGTGAAATGTGGTGCACAGAGAAGCTACTTATATTGCATGTTTTCAATGCCATCTTCAACAGAGGTTTATCAGAGTCGGTCTGAATGTTGACTGGATTCAGAGTCATATAGATATTCAGCATGAAATCAGACCCTTCGGTCCAATTTGTCCATGCTGACAGATGTCCTAACCTAATCTAGATTTACCAACACTTGGCCCATATCCTTCTAAACCCTTCCTGTTCATATACCCATTCAGATGCCTTTTAAATGCAGTAATTGTAGCAGTCTCCACCACTTCCTCTGGCAGTTCATTCCATACATGCACCACCCTCTGCGTGACAAAGTTGCCCCTTAGATCCCTTTTATATCTTTCCACTCTCACCCTGAACCTATGCCCTCCAGATCTGCACTCCTCTACCCCAAGAGAAAATATTCAAGAGTCGAATGAATTGGTTTTCTATCTGTTGCTCATTCCAATAATCACAATGTCTATGATTTATTTTCTTCCAATCTCTAAGAAACGTATATGTCTAATTCTGCTTATTCTAAATTGCTTGGAAAATATTTGAGAATGTTGCTGATTTAAATATGAAAAAGCCGCAGTAACATTCATTGATTTTTTTTGTTCCAAAAAGCATAGATCGAAAAATTCAAACACATAAAACCTTATCTCACATGCTATAAGCCTGAAAAAATATCAATTTCTGTTTAAGTAAAATAAATAAATGAATGCCACTTCCTATTATTCATTAAATTGCTGATTTCCTAAATGTGTAACTAAATATTGTAATTTATCTAATATTTTATATACTTTGATCAAAGTGAATACTTAATTATTGTTCAGTTTATGAATTGTTTAAATATTGTTTTGACTTTTCCACTCAACTATTGATATTGAATGTAAGATTGAAATGCTTTCAAAATATCGGAATGTGTTCATTTGAAAACTGACTTTGCATATCTCTCACTTATCTCACTTATTGCATGATGGTTTCAGCGTGTTTCACACAGCAATCCTGGTAGATATCGAAAATTGCTTGATTTTAAATAAGATATTTCACAAATGATTATAAACATGCTCCTAATTCACACAAAATATCACAATGCTTTTGAAATCAATGCTCACATTAAAAAAAGCACAAACAGAGATACAAAGGTCTTCATGATCTTTAATCTTAAGGTCTTCATGACCTTAAAGAATTGTAAGTCATTTTCTAATTGCCCTCAGTTTGTATACCTGACATGGAATGTATATTAAAGATGTTAAAACTGTGCAATCATACTCAGTGGTACTTCATTGTCTGCAGGAATAGTGCCAGTAGACTGGAGAATAGCACATTTTCAAGAAAGGAAGTAGAGATAACCCTGGTAATTATAGACCAATGAGCGTTACTGCGGTTGTGGGTAAAGTGTTAGAAAAGGTTATAGAGATAGGAATTATAATCATCTAGAGAGGAATAAGTTGATTAAGGATAGTCAACATGGTTATATCAACCTTATTGAGTTATTTGAGATGGTGACCAAGCAGGTAATTGAGGGTAAGGTGGTAGATGTGGTGTAAATGGATCTCAGTAAGGTGTTTGATAAGGTTCCCTACTTTTAGATTAGATTAGATTAGATTAGCCACCGTGCCGCCCACTAGATGTTGCATTTTAGATGTTGCATGTAATACAGAAGCATGGGATTGAGGGTGATTTAGCAGTTTGGATCAGAAATTGGCGAGCTGAAAGAAGACAGAGGGTGGTGGTTGATGGGAAATGTTCATCCTGGAGTTCAGTTACTAGTAGTGTAGGAAGGATCTATTTAGGGGCCACTGCTGTTGGTCATTTTTATAAATGACCTGGATGAGGGCATAGAAGGATGCCCTCCTCCCACAAGCCACATGTTATAACATTATCCACAACTACAAAATACTCAATATGCACAACCAATACAGAACCATAATCAACAAAGCCAAAAACAATCCTTCAGATCATTGTTGTCAAGCTTGACATCAACAACTCTTCACAGTTCCATAAACCAATCAGCAGCCTCTTGGTGCTTGAATCTCATTTTGTACAAAGGCTCTCCAGAGCCAGCCACTTTCAAACATGTCACCCATCCCCACTCCCATTCATTGCTTGAACAAAGCTCACATCATGGATTTCAGTAACTTGCTTTTAAAAGAGCTTCCTCAGACCCTCACTGCAAACAGTTCTTTTCCCAGTTAGTCCACAGTTTAAAGAAAATTAAAATTTGTGTTGTTTTACAGAAGGTAGTGTTTTAAAAAAGTGCAAAAGCAAAGCCTGAGGGCTGATCTCTGTCTTCAAAGATGAGTTATGACAGAAGAGTGGCGAATAGTGGACGTTAAAGCACAGAAAGGAGTTGTCTCAGAGAGATCTTTAAAAAACATATTTCAGGTGAGGTAAGAATGCATCTAAAATAGATACATTTTGTCAGAGAAATTTGCCCAATAGGTTAGAGATCACAAAACACAGCTCGAAATGAAATTGACAAACAGTTTATTGCAAGCGATATTGCTGGAAGAGAAATTGACTAGGCTCACACAGAACTGACAGTCTGCACAGGTAGATCAGAATTTCTCTTCCCAGAGCTGAAGATGGGACCAGTTTTATAGTAACGCTGCAAAATGACACTGATTAAGGAATGGGAAACTACAATGTTTCTGGAAATGGAGTAATTTAGTTGCAAGGATGCTAATTAGTTTATTGGATGAATGCCCTGTTCCTACACACAATGCAACATCCTGACAGTAACAATGGTTCCATTCCTCTTCACAGGTAGGTGTTAATATCTCTTCTGAAGTGGTGAGGTGCTTCCATTGTTTTGTTCCTGGAGCTGTCCTAGCTGATGCCTGTCTATCTGTCCTGCTCTTTGTGTGGCTTTGGTATTGCTGGATTTGAAACTGCCCTTAGAGCTTTGAGATGTCTGTGGTGGTCCGTCATGTCCGTGGGACCTTAAAGTGTATTCCTTTGTCTGCGTGCTGTCTGATTCAGTTTGTGAGTTGCTTGGGAATTCTGGGTGTTCTGGTACAATTTGGCCAATATTGCTTTTGTGGGCCGATTGTGGTTTAGCAAATCTTTTCCCACACATTTGAATCAGAGATTTGCAGGCAAGATGGTAATGGCATAATAAGCGGCATTTAAAGAAGAGCTATTCAGGCATCGCTCCTAGAATATCCACTTCACACCTGCTTAAACAATTAGAAAACTTAAGGTTTGGGCTACCTTCCAATTCTTTTAATCTTTTAAGTTAAATTAGTTCTTAAATCTCCAAAAGAGAAACTTCCAGGATCTTATCAAATGCTTCTCAGATTGGGGCTTGTTGTTGTTTTGTGGAGACTGACTGATTAGTTTTAAAACACATGAACCGCTTAATTCCATCTTATTTTTGGTTACTCATTGGTCTACTTTGCCCCGGTATTACAAGTGGGAAATGTGTACACATTTCTGTTGAGACATACACTAAGTTGGAACAGGACTTAAATAAGGACGTTCATACCTGTTTGAGGTCTTCTCCTCAAGCTTGATTAGCCCTAAGGCAGGCCAAGCACAAAGTGTGCATTGTCATCTCCAAGGAGGCTGCCTGTTTATGTACAGATGGTGATGATGACTTAATATTGCTACATCAGAGCCTTCTGGCTGCCAGTCCTGCTGTCCTGTTGGCTACAGCCTCTCTTCACTGCTATTCACTGACTGCATCCCCTACCCCTTACAGCTGGACACAACCCTCCCAAATGCTGCTCTTTGCATCCCTCACTGCAAGGCTCATCTCTTCACTCAGGCAATGGGCAATGAGTGAGCTGACAGGTCAGGCAGCAAGCGCTCTTTCTGAGCACATTATTTGGTCAACCATTTGTTAGTTCATTTCAGGGGCATCTGTTTCACTGGTGCTTGGGCAGTATAGTGTTGCAAGTGCAACAAAATCATGTACTGACAAGTCTCTATTGTATTCCATATCGTTATGTCCACTGACTTCAGTGAGCCATGCTTAAATGTTTGACTGCAGAACATTTCTGCACATATATTGGTGCTGTGCCACCTGGTGGTGCCATTGGCAATAAACACAGCTGTCAATAAAATGACCCTTTTATCTGCATGCATTATAATAAGCAAGCTTCCCAAAAGGTACTTGTAGTTAATGCAGAACCTCGAGCAGGAATAATGTTCCTCCATATTTACATTTCATGAATGCTTAACACTGCTATCAATCCCTGGCCTCCTAACCCCTAGCCAGCCAACTAGCCATCCCAGCTCACTTAACTAGGGATCACTGATCAATGACTAACAGTTGCAAATCTTGATCTTCTCTTTTCTGCCCGGCCATTTGTGCTATTGCTATCTCCATTGTACAGAGGCCCCACACCAATATCAGGATGCCAGAGGTCTCTCCAATCATGCGGAAGATTCCACTTCTAATTGTACATCTAAAACTAGAGATTCCCAAAAGTCTCATACAGACATCAAAATAAATCAATTACCCAAGTGGACTATTTATCTTCTCATTGATTATTTCTCACCTGTGCTAGGTAATATCAAAATCACACAGAGGGTGACTACTCATTGGGAACTTCAAGAGTAAATCATCAGCTGCAAGGTACTTTCAGATATCCTGAGGCCATAACCCTTATATAAATGCAAGTTTATTTTTCTTTTTGTTAATCATTCTGCAATAAGACTGACTTGACAAACTTTTCCTCTTTTGTGAACGTGCTCCTAAGGACTATGTTTGTCTTCTGTTCTCTTAATGTAAGGTTTTCCAGTGTAATTATCCTCTGTTTAAGAAACACTTTGATTACCCAATCCATGGTACTTCCCAATGATGCATCTCCACTTGCATCAATCTTTGTCTACGCTATGTGGCCTTTCTCCTGAGTCTAAAAGGTGGTAAATAAGTAATACACTTATATTGTTTTTTCTGTGTACTAATTTCATTGAGACCTTAACACATCCAGATGGCTCTACGAAAGGAAGATAAGAAACAGCATATGCATACTTATTATGTTTTCTCATTAATGTGCATTACTATTCATTTAGAATGACATTTTCATCCAGAGCGATTATTATGACCAGGTGAGAAAGAGGTAAACGGACTTTCGTCTTTTCAATTTCCTCAGCAAACATTTTAGGTTCATTTTAGTACAAGGCTAAATCATACTGTAATTAAAAATTATGTAAATAATTCTTTACTGTAACAACACTGCTATATTAATGTTATCTTGAGTTACAAAACGAACATGTTCATTGCCTGCTATTTCTGAGAAAAATATAAAAATGTAAAGTCAAGTATGCAGCCTTTGTGCAGTCACTCAGACTTTCATACAGATACACAGATACAAAGTTAAAATATGATGGTATTAGTCAAAATGATCACACCTCTGATGGGCCATGCAGGAAGTGTTGCTGATTGGTTACATTGCCCTTGGACAAAATGTTAATTTTAGCTGAGACTTGCTTTTATTTAATTTTTATGAAGCTTGCCACCTATGTGTACTTGGTGATCCCTGGTATCAGTTTAAGAAAAATTTTTAATTCACTCATAGGATTTGGGCATCACTGACTGGGCATATATTACCCAAGCAGTTGCTTGATGGTGGTGTGTTACAGTTCATTCAGGGAGTCCATGTTGCACTGGCAACATTCCCTTTACTCCACGTTATGGTTTGTAGCAATGGATAGTCAGAGGCTGCAACAAATGACTGAATAGGAATCTCGCCCACTCACACTGCCAGCCCATGGCATGTGTTGGAAGAGTCTGCAGCCAGATGAACACGCTTATCTTTCTCATATCCTATGGTGGAACATGAACCGAGAACATCTGACTCAGCCAATATGACACAAGACCTCCCACAGAAACTAATTGGACTAACTTAAAATTAACAATAAGTCAGATATAGGAAGCTATGAACACAGTTGGTTTAATTCAGTTTGCAACTTTCTATCAGAGTCTTTGTTTTACTTAATTCATGGGATTAAGTGGAGATGCATCATTGGGAAGTACCATGGATTGGGTAATCAGCCAGCATTTATTCCCCATCCATAGTTGCCCTTGAGAAGGTGGTGGTGAGCTGCCCTCTTGGACTGCTGAAGTCTTTGTGCTTTAGGTAGATTCACAATGTCTTAAACAGGGAATTCCATGATTTTGACCAAACAACACTGAAGAAACGACGATGCATTTACAAGTCAGTAGGGCTCAGGGAGAAACTTGAGATGGCTACATTCCCACATATCTGCTGCCCTTGTTCTTCTAGGTGTAGTGGTTGAATGATTGGAAGGTTATGTCTAAGGATCTTTGTTAAATTTCTGCAATTCACTTTGAAAAAGTTATAAAGAGGATTGATGAGGGCAGAGCGGTAGATGTGATCTATATGGACTTCAGTAAGTTATTCAACAAGGTTCCCCATGGGAGACTGGTAAGCAAAGTTAGGTCTCACGGAATAAAGGGAGAACTAGCCATTTGGATACAAAACTGGCTCAAAGGTAGAAGACAGAGGGTGGTGGTGGAGGCTTGTTTTTCAGACTGGAGGCCTGTGACCAGTGAAGTGCCACAAGGATCGGTGCTGGGTCCTCTACTTTTTGTCATTTACATAAATGATTTGGATGCGAGCATAAGAGGTACAGTTAGTAGGTTTGCAGATGACACCAAAATTGGAGGTGTAGTGGACAGCGAAGAAGGTTACCTCAGATTACAACAGGATCTGGACCAGATGGACCAATGGGCTGAGAAGT
>NC_057741.1:1489270-1502152 GCF_004010195.1 Chiloscyllium plagiosum
ATGGAATGAGCTGCCAGAGGAAGTGGTGGAGGCTGGTACAATTGCAACATTTAAAAGGCATTTGGATGGGTATATGAATAGGAAGGGTCTGGAGGGATATGGGCTGGGTGCTGGCAGGTGGGACTAGATTGGGTTGGGATATCTGGTCAGCATGGACAGGTTGGGCCGAAGGGTTTGTTTCCATGCTGTACATCTGTATGGCTCTGTGACTCTATAGACAGTACACACTGCTGTTACTGAGAGTTTGTGGTGAGTAAATGATTGTGGATGCGGTACCAGTCAAGCAACCTGCTCTGTGCTGAATAGTGTCAATGAGTGTTGTTGGAACTGCATTCATCAAGGTAAATGGTGAGTATTCCATTACGCCCCTGACCTCTGCCTTGTAGGTGGTGGGTAGGCTTTGAAGCACCGTAAGGTGAATTGATTGTTGCGTTTATTCCCAGTTTCTGACCTGCTTTGTACCCACAGTATTTATTTTGTTATGAACCAGACCCTCCAAATATTTCAAGAAAATAAGTGGACCCTTTGCTAGTTGCTTTAAGTAGGTATAAGTGGATAGTCCAAGAGTGATGCAGCTGGCCCAACCATTTGGTTGGAAACAAAACAGAATTTATTTGAAAGATTACCAAATGAAACTCAAACAAAACAGAACAGAATACATAATAACTGAACCTATCCAAAAATCCAACAGATTATCCCAACTTAATGATGCTGTTACAAATTCTTGTAACAATCCCCTTGGCAAAAAAGGTAAAATCAAACACAGAGTCTGATAGGATAGATGTCAGAGAGAGAAAGAGGTCACAGAGAGATTCTGCATGGAATACCTTCTTCTACGTAGCTGTTTCTTTGACCAGTAGCATCAAAACTAACCACTTGCTCCTGAATAGCCAGGTTGCTCAAAACAAAACCAAACCAGGGATAGGCTCAGCTGGGAGAACTGGCCACTCCCCTTTCATTGTACAAATGTTATTTTAATCTTAAAAGCTTCCTCCAGTAGATCAAGCCAGACATTTTGGAATTTGGGTCTCGCAAAACACTTTTGAAAAAAACCAAGGACAACACAACCTTGTGAAAGGAGCTCCATCACAATATGGTGAGTGCAGTTCAGTTTCAGGACAATGGTAACTCCAGGATGTTGACAGTGGCAGTTTCAATGGGAGTTACCATTGTATATTGAGAGGCAATAGTTAGATTCTGTCTTGATGGAGGTATCATTGCTGGGCATTTGTGTGGCATAAATGTAACATGCTATTTGTCAGCCCAAGCCTAGATATTGTCTAAGTCTTGATGCATTTAGACATGGATTGCTTCAGTATGTGAGGAGTTGCGAATGGTGCTGAACATGATGTAATCATGGAATAGAACTGAATAGAATACAAAATAAATTTATTGTCACATACTTTTACATGAAAACTACAGTGAAAAGTTTTATAAGTCACCCCACTGCGACACCTAGATCCATGACAGAAGTCAAACATAATAATAAATCAAAAATACAATTAAGACAAAGTTACTCATGGTTCACTTAACAGCCCCTGGGCTTGTGAAAAGGATAAAGGAATGACAGAATACCGGGAAGATGCAGCCTGAATGAGAGTGCCATTCTGGGACAAGACCACCAGGTCAGGCTGCTGGAACACAACTGAAGAAGACTGCCATGTTGGGCCAAGACCCCAACTCCTGGACAAGACCTGGGCAGGATGTTGGAATACCTAGAAGCCAAAAAAGACCTCCACACGAGACAAGACTTCCACACGGGACAAGACCTCCACACTGGGACAACGCCACGCTGAGCAGAGACCACCACCTCTCCACCTTCAGGTTTCTGGGCCTTGCTGCAGAACCAGAGCCTTGGCCTAGCCTGCAAATCTAGTTCAGGGGAATCTGCCAGGACGTGCCCTTTATTTGCCAAGAGACCTGAGGCTGGGTGGAACTGGGTCCAGCTCGTCCCTGGGTTGCCATGCTGCCACCAATGCCTGAGGCCTCCTCGCTCACCTGTCACTCTCTAGACCCAAGAGACTCAAAAGGAAAACAAAGAAAAAAGAAAAACAGAAAAGGAAAAGAGCCAGAGAGAGAAAAGAAGAAGAAAAAGAGAAAGAAAACCAATGGAAGTGGACATGCCCTGGGCTCAGCCCAGCTACTCCGCCACCATCTTGATGACCAATCATCAGCAAACATTTCCTTTTCTGAAATTATGATGGATGAAAATTCATTGTTGAAGCCACTGAAGATGATTGGGCTGGGACAGTACCCTGAGGAACTCCTGCCAAGATGGTCTGGAATTGAAATAACTGACCTCCAAAAACTACAATCATTTTCCTTTGTGCCAGGTATGACTCCAACCAGTGGAGAGGTTTCACCATGATTTCCATTGCATCTATCTAGTTTATTACGATTCCTTGATGCCACACCAGTCAAATACAACTTTGATGTCAAGGGCAGTCACTTTTACCTCACCTCTCGAACTCAACTCTTTTGCTCGTGTTTGAACCAAAGCTGTAATGAGGTCAGGAGCTGAGTCATCTTGGTGGACCCCAAACTGAGTGTCAATGAGTAGAGCAAGTGCTGCTGAATAGTACTTTGATAATACCTTCCATCACTTTACCAATGATCAAGAGTAGACTTGTGAGGCAGTAACAGGTTGTTCTATGTTCTTTTGTGTATAGGACATACTTGCACAGTTTTCCACATTATGGGGTAGATGCCAGTATTCTATTTTAACTGGAATGTCTTGGATTATGGAGCAGCAGGTTCTGGAACACAACAACTGTTCCTGGAATATTGTCAGGGCCCATAACCTTTGCAGTATCCAGCCAATATTGGATATCACATGACATGAGTCAAATTGATTGAAAACAAACACCTGTGACCCTGGGACCTTTGGACAAGATCAAGATGAATTATCCACTCAGCATTTTTGACTGAAGAGTATTGCAATTGTTTCAACCTTATCTTTTGCACTATCATTGAGGATGAGGATATTTGTGGAGCTGCTCTTTCTGTGAGCTGTATAATTCTTTTTGACTGGATGTAACAGGACTGAAAAACTTACATCTGATCCATTGGTTGTGGAATTGCTCACGCTATCACTTTGCACCTGTGCAGTTTGGTCTACAAATAGTCATGTTTTGTAGCTTCACCAGGTTAACACCTCATTTTTACGTATTTCTCGTGCTGTTCCTGGTGCTGCTCATGCTTTGGAGCTTCACTAAGTTTAACATCTCGTTTTTAGCTATTCTTGGTGCTGTTCTTGGCATGTTCCCCTGCATTCTTCATTGAATCAAGGTTGATCAAGGCATAAGGTTTGTAGATTGTGCTAGAATATGACTTTGCCACTGCTGATGGCCCACAGTGCCTTGTACGTGTCCAATCTTGACTTGTTAGATCTGAGCTATCTCATTTAGGATGGAGATGGCGTCACACAGTACAATGGAGGGTATTCACACTGTGATGACACATTCCATCTCCATGTGCAATGGTCGCTACTCCTGATATTGTCATGGACAGATAATTCTGCGGCAGGCAGATTGATATGATGAAGGTCAAGTAGGGTTTTCCCTCTTGTTGAATCCCTCACCATCTATTGCAGACCCAGTCTAGCAGCTCAATCAGTAGTGCTACTGCCAAGCTCACCAGAGTACAATCTGCACCTTAGCCAACCTCAAGGCTTCATTGAAGCTACACCTTCAAAATGGAGGAATACTGATTCATGACAGGAGAGGCTGGTACCTATTAATCAGTCAGAGGTTTCCTTGCCTATATTTGACTTCATGCCAGGAGACTTCATGGGATCCAGAGTCAATATTGAGGCCTCCCAGAACAACTTATGTTTGACTGTGTATCACTGTGCCACCTCCTTTTCTGGATTAGTCCTACTAGTGGGATGATGTTTGCATTGTCTGTAACATTGTTTTTAAGTTACAATTCCATGAATGCGTAACTATGTCACACTGTAGTGTGACTAGTCTGTGTGACAGCTCTCTCAATTTTTGCACTTGTACCTGGATCTTGGGAAGGAGGACTTGGCATTTCTGATGCTTTAGTCAGCGCCAGTGCTCCCCCTATTTTCATTACTTCTTTGAGACTTATTAGCAGTTGATACAACAGAAAAGCTTGCTAGGACATTTTAGAGGTCAGCTAGGAGTGACATGCATTGCAATGGGTCTGTTGTCATATGTTAGCCAGAGCAGTGAGGCAATAGATTTCCTTCCATTACATTAGTGAATGGGCTTTTTATAACAATGGTTTAAGGGTCATAATTAGACATTTAATTACAGATTTTATTAAATTTAGATTATCCAAGTCTCCAGATCATTACATGGGGCTCTGGTTTACTAATCCAGTGAAAATATCATGCCATTGCCTCCCCAAGAGGTGCATTGAAAGAGGTAAGAACATTCAGAAATCTCATTCTGTGTCCTGTAAAAAAAACAAATTCCTGTCTCACCAATAGGGGTTGAATTCCTCAAAGAAACTCATCAGTTCTTGGATAATGAACACTAGGTCGATGCTGTGTACACGATCTTTCATGAATCTTTGATTAAGTGACATAAAAATGTTTTAGGTAAGATTGTGACCTGGTGCTCACATACTCACTTGGGTAAGGAACTTGTGGTTCAGTAGACTGAAGGTAATTATTGAGGCTTGCATGGGAATTAATTTCTCATGAATTTGTGCAGGAATCAGATTAAGCCCATTGTGTTGCCTCATTTTACAATAGTTCAAATGAAAATTTCAAGGGAATTATCCATGTTGCTTCCATGCTATAACAGAACAAGGAACAAAGAAAATTACAGCACAGGAACAGGCCCTTCGGCCCTCCAGCCTGCGCTGATCCAGATCCTCTATCATGTCGCCTATTTTCTAAAGATCTGTATCCCTCTGCTCCCTGCCCATTCATGTATCTGTCCAGATACATCTTAAATGACGCCATCAGCAGGTTGGACAACATCTTTGGGAGAGAAACAAAATTAGGGGTGGCATGGTGGCTCAGTGG
The DNA here is from genome assembly GCF_004010195.1 of Chiloscyllium plagiosum. Lineage (NCBI taxonomy): Eukaryota > Metazoa > Chordata > Chondrichthyes > Orectolobiformes > Hemiscylliidae > Chiloscyllium > Chiloscyllium plagiosum. The sequence goes on from NC_057741.1 coordinate 1,494,270, forward strand.
TCAGCACTGCTGCCTCACAGCGTCAGGGACCCAGGTTCATATTCCTGTCTCAGGTAAAAAGTTAAAAATCACACAACACCAGGTTATGTCCAACAGGTTTAATTGGAAGCACATTAGCTTTCAGAGCACCACTCCTTCATCAGGTGATACTGGAGGACACAATTCTAAGACACAGAATTTATAGCAAAAATTTACAGTGTGATGTAACTAAAATTATACATTGAAAAATACCTTGATTGTCTGTTGAGTCTTTCATCTGTTCGAATACCATGATAGTTTCACTTCTTTCATGTGTAAATCACAAAACCTTGTTTTAAAAGTTGCATTGAAGAAGGGCTTATGCCCGAAACGTCGATTCTCCTGTTCCCTGGATGCTGCCTGACCTGCTGCGCTTCTCCAGCAACACATTTTCAGCTCTGATCTCCAGCATCTGCAGACCTCACTTTCTCCTTAAAAGTTGCATTCTCAGGTTAGCTGTAACAATGGGCAATATTTTGAAGGTTTTAGCCCCCTGTCTTCTCTGTCTATGCCATGATGTTTCAGTTGATTCTAATCTAAAAAGTGAGAAGACAGAGTTTTACATGGATTCATGCAGTTTTTGAGCAAAGTATAATGTAACTCTGCAAGTACAAATTTACCCCACAAAATATATGTGTGCATGTGGGTCTTTGTGTCTGTCTGTGTGTGCGTGTCTGGGGTGGGGGGGTCGTGAGTGTTTGTGAGAGAGAGTGTGTATGTGTGTGCATGAGTGTAGATTGGTCTAAGTCTCTGAGAGGATGCCTGTGTGGGTGTGGGAGTGTGTGTGTCAGTAAGAGTGTGTGTGAGTGTCTGTGTGCATGTCTGTGTATATGTGTGTCCGTGTGTATGTGTGCGTATAGGAGCGTGTGTGTGCGTATGTGACAGTGTGTGTGTATGTAGGAGTGTTTGTGTGTGTGTATAGTGCAATGGTGGTCACCTGTAATGTGACATGAACTCAAGGTCTCGGTTGAGGCCCTCCCTTTGGGTACCGAACTTAGCTCTCAGCCTCTGCTCGGCCACTTTTTGCTGATGCCTGTCCCAAGGTCCACCTTGGAGGGTGGTCACCCGAAGGTCTGAGGTTGAATGTCCTGGACCACTGAAGTGTTCCCCAACTGGGAGGGAACCCTCCTGTCTGTTGATTGTTGTGCGGTGCCCATTCATCCGTTGTCGTAGCCTTTGCTCAGTTTCCCCAATGTACCATGCCTCAGGGCATCCTTGCCTGCAACGTATAAGAGAGACAACGGTGGCTGAGTCACATGAGGGAGTTGACCCCACGTGTAATGGTGGTATCTATGTCCACAATCTGACACGTCTTGCAGCGCCCACCGTGACAAGGTTGTATGGAGTTGTCCTGAGAGCCGGGCAGCTTGCTACGAACAATGATCTGTTTGAGGTTTGGTGGTTGTTTAAAGGCAAGTGGAGGAGTGGGGAAGGTCTTGGCGAGGTGCTCATCCTCATTGATAACGTGTTGCAGGTCACAAAGAACATGGCGTAGTTTTTCAGCTCCTGGGAAGTACTGAACAACGAAGGGTACCCTGTCGGTTGCAGTTCGTGTCTGTCCCCTGAGGAGGTCATTACAGTTCCTTGCTGTGGCACGTTGGAACTGGCAGTCGATGAGTTCAGCATCGTACCCTGTTCTTGTGAGGGCATCTCTGAGTACTTCCAGGTGCCCGTCCCGTTCCTCCTCATCTGAGTAGATCCAGTGTACACATACGGCTTGTCCATAGGGAATGGCTGTTTTAATATGTTTTGGGTGGAAGCTGGAGGAGTGTAGCATTGTGAGGTTGTCTGTTGATTTGCGGTAGAGTGTGATCCTTGATGGAGATGCATGTCTCCAAGAATAAGACAGATGGTCAAGCGTAGTCCATGGTGAGTTTGATGATAAGATGAAACTTGTTGATGTCACTATGTAATTTTATCAGTGACTCCTCGCCATGGGCCCAGAGGAAGAAAATGTCATCAATGTACCTGGTGTATAATGTTAGTTGGAGGTCCTGCATAGAGAAGAAGTCTTGTTCGAACCTGTGCATAAAAATGTTGGCATATTGGGGTGCAAATTTGGTCCCCAAATTTTGTTCCATGTGTCTGGATGAAGAACTGGTTGTCAAAGGTGAAGACGTTGTGATCGAGGATAAAGCGGATGAGTTGTAGGATGGTGTTTGGAAATTGGCAGTTGGTGTTGAGTACTGAGTCTATTGCTGCAATGCCATCATTGTGGGGGATGCTGGTGTAGAGTGCTGAAACATCCATTGTGACGAGGAATGTTACGGTTCGACTGATCCATGAGTGCTGAGTTTCTGTAAGAAATCCGTAGTGTCGCGACAGAAGCTGGGGATCCCCTGTACAATAGGTTTCAAAATGCCTTCAACATAGCCGGAGAGATACTCACACAGGGTCCCATTGCCGGATACGATGGGATGTCCTGGTGTGTTGGCTTTGTGTACCTTTGGAAGGCAGTAGAAGTCGGCTACACGAGAAGTACGTGGCCCGAGGGCGCATAGGGAACTGTTTGTGTGGAGTTTGCACATTCTCCCCGCGTCTGCATTGGTTACCTCTGGGTGCTCCAGTTTCCTCCCACAGTCCAAGGATGTGCAGGTTAGGTGAATTAGCCATGCTAAATTGCTCATAGTGTTAGGTGCATTAGTCAGGGGTAAATACAGGGTAGAGGAATGGGTGTGGGTGGATTACTCTTTGGAGGGTTGGTCTGGACTAGTTGGGCCAAAGGGCCTGTTTCCATTCTGTAGGGAATCTATTTAAAAAAAAACAGAATTCCCAGGCTTTAACCTGCTATTGTATCTGCACTATTTATATGGCTGGTCTAGATTGTTTCTTGTTAACGGTAACCTCCTGGATGTTAATGGAGGAGGAAATTAGATTAGATTACTCACAATGTGGAAACAGGCCCTTCAGCCCAACAAGTCCACACCGCCCCACTGAAGCGCAACCCATCCATACCCCTACATGTACCCCTTACCTAACACTACGGGCAATTTAGCATGGCCAATTCACCTGCCCTGCACATCTTTGGACTGTGGGAGGAAACCGGAGCACCCGGAGGAAACCCATGCAGACACGGGGAGAACGTGCAAACTCCACACAGTCAGTCGCCTGAGGTGGGAATTGAACCCGGGTCTCTGGCGCTGTGAGGCAGCAGTGCTAACCACTGTGCCACCGTGCCGCCCACGGTGGTGGGTAATACCGTTGAATGTCAAGAGGGGCAGTTAATTCCCACTTTTTGTAGATGGTCATTGCCAAGCACTTTCATTGGATAAACATTACTTCCCAATTGCCAACCCCGCCCTGGATGTAAAAATCTATGGATTCAGTATGAGGAATCACAAATGGCAATGAACAGAGCACCAGCATCAATGAACATCCCCACTTCTGACCTTATAATGGATGGTAGGTGAATCATAGGGGCTGTGTTCTCCATCAATTTTCAATCTATGTAATGGTGTTAAAAGACTGTATAAAAGTATCATCTTGTTGGAACAGATTCAGTGAAATAGCTCCTCTTTCTATATATTTTGATAAATAAATAAGTAGAAAACATTTTTTAATTCCCAATCTGACCTCCATTATGACAAATGGATTAGCAAAGAACTCTTTCACGTCTTTCACTCTATTTACTTACTCAATCTTACATTCTATGCTTTTAAATCTGCTGTCCATTAGAGAAATGATACAGCTTGTTCCAATGGTTCAAATCTTGAAATGCACCTTCCCCTTGTAAGACAGTGATTTTTTTTATTTATTCATTTTGTGGGATGTGGGTATCACTGGCTGGCCAGCATTTATTGCCCATCCCAAGTTTTATTTCATAGATTCATAGTTATACAGCACAGGAACAAGCCCTTCAGTCCAACCAGTCCATGCTGAGCATCACTCCAAACCAGTTCCACCTGCCTGCTCCTGACCCATATCCCTTTAAAGCTTTCATATTCATGCACTCATCCAAATGTCTTTTAAACATTGTAATTGTACCCACATCCATCACTTCCTCAGGAACCTCATTCTACACATGACTCCCCATCTGTGTAAAAGATTTGCCCCTCATGTCTTTTTTAAATCTCTCTCTTCTCACCTTAAAAATGTGCCCTCTAGTCTTGAAATGCCCCATCCTAAGGAAAAGAAAACCACCACTAACTCTATCTATGCTGCTCATATTTTATAAACTTCAAAACGGTCGCCTCTCAACCTCTTACGCTGCAGTGAGAAAAGTCCAGGCGTATCCAGCCTTTCTTTTAACTCAAGCCTTCAATACCCAGCAATATTCTGGTAAATCTCATCTGAATCCTCTCCAGCTTGAGAGGATTCAGATAACTGTGCGACCAGAACTGGACAGTGGTGAGGCCTCATCTGGAATACAATATCCTGTACAACCTCAATATGATTTCCCAACTGCTATACTCAAAGGACTGAGCAATGAAGGCAAGTGTGCCAAACACCTTTTTAACCACCCTGTCTATACGTGATGCAAACTTCAAAGAATTATGTACCTGCACCCTTTGGTCCCTCTGTTCTACAACACTACCTAAGGAGAAAGTGAGGTCTGCAGATGCTGGAGATCAGAGATGGAAATGTGTTGCTGGAAAAGCGCAGCAGGTCAGGCAGCATCTAGGGAACAGGAGAATCGACGTTTCGGGCATTATTCCTGAAGAAGGGCTAATGCCCGAAACGTCGATTCTCCTGTTCCCTAGATGCTGCCTGACCTGCTGCGCTTTTCCAGCAACACATTTCCAACACTACCTAAGGCGCTACCATTAATTGTATAAGCCTTATCCTTGTTTGTTATACCAAAATGCAGTACCTCACACTTAACCAAATTGAACTCTATCTGCCATTTTGCAGTCCATTGACACTTTTTGTCAAAATCCCTTTGTAATCTTAGAAAACCTTCTTCACTGTCTAATATGCCGCAGGTTTTGGTGTCATCTGCAAACTTAATAACTATGCCTTCTCATCCAAATCATTTATATAACTGACAAACAAAGGAAGACCAAGAACAGATCACTGTGGAACATCGCTAGTGAGAGGCCTCCAGTCCAAAAAGCAATCCCCCACCAGTACTCTCCATCTCCTGCCGTTATATATACAATTAGCAAGCTCGTCCTGAATCCCATGTGACCTCACTCTACTCATTCATCTACCATGAAGAACTTTGTTGAAGGTACTAGGCTGGAACTGGAGGAGAAACAGATGAAGCAGATCACCTGGGACAAAATCAGATTACATGCAGGAAAGTGAATACATGGTGTGGGTGGCTGAGATTATAGTTGCTCTTGAGAAGGTGGTGGTGAGCTGCTTTCTTGAACTGCTGAAGTCCACCTGCTGTGAGCTGACCCACAATGTCATTTGGGAGAGAATTCCAGGATTTTGGTCAAGTGACAGTAAAGGAGCAGCAATATATTTCCAAGTCAGGATAGTGAGTGGCTTGGAGGGGAACTTGAAGGTGGTGATGTTACCATATAATTGCTGCCTTTGTCCTTCTGGGTGGAAGTGGTCTTGGGTTTGGAATGTGCTGTCTGAGGGTCCTTGGTGAATTTCTGCAGTGCATCCTGTCTAAAGTACACACTGCTGTTACTGAGTATTGGTGGTGGAGGGAGTAGATCCTGTGGATGTAGTGCCAATCCAGCAAGGTGCTTTGTCCTAAATGGTGTCAAGCTTCTTGAGTGTTATTGGGTTTGCACTCATCCAGGCGAGTGGGGAGTGTTCCATCATACTCCTGACTTATGGCTTGCAGATGGTGGACAGTGCATGGGGGAATCAGGAAGTGAGCTCCTCGCCGCAGTATTCCTAGCCTCCAACCTGCTCTAGTAGCCACTGCATTTTTGTGGTGAGTCCAGCTGAGTTTCTGATCAATGATAACTCCTAGGATGTTATTAGTGGGTAATTCAGTGACAGTAACACCATTAAATGTCAAAGGGTGGTGGTTAGGTTGTCTCTTGTTGGTGATGGTGATAGCCTGGCATTTGAGTGGCATGAATGTTCCTTGCAACTGGTCAGCCCAAGCCTAGATATTGTTTTGATCTTGTTGCATTTGGACACAGACTGCCTCAGTGTCTTGAACATAGTGCTGAACATTGTGCAATCATCAGCGAACATCCTCACTTCTGATCTTACGATGAAGGGAAGGTCATTGTTGAAGCAGCTGAAGATAGTTGGGTCTAGGACACTATCCTGAGGAACTCCTGCAGCGATATCCTGGAGCTGACTGACCTTCAACAAACACAACCATCTTTAGGTATGATTCTAACCACTGGAGGGTCTGCCCACTGATGGCCATTGATTCCAATTTTGCTAGAGATCCATGATGCCACATTCAGGCGAATGCAGCCTTGATGTCAAGGGCTGTCACTCTCACGTCACAGCTCTTTTGTCTGAAATTCAGCTCTTTTGTCCATATTTGAATGAAGGCTGTAATGAGGTTAGGAGCTGAGTGGCCCTGGCAGAACCCAAACTGAGAGTCACTGAGCAGGTTATTGCTGAGTAGGTGCTGCTGGATAGCACTGTTGATGACACCTTCCATCACTTTACTGATGGGGTGGTAATTGTCCTGCTTTTTATGTACAGGAGATACCTGGGCAATTTTCCACATTGTCAGGTAGATGCCAGTGTTGTAACTGTACTGGAAATGAAAATGTGTTGCTGGAAAAGCGCAGCAGGTCAGGCAGCATTTAAGGAGCAGGAGAATCGACGTTTCGGGCATGAGCCCTTCTTTGGGCCCGAAACGTCGACTCTCCTGCTCCTTAGATGCTGCCTGACCTGCTGCACTTTTCCAGCAACACATTTTCAGCTCTGATCTCCAGCATCTGCAGTCCTCACTTTCTCCTCAAAGACTGTACTGGAAATGCCTGGCTAGGGGAGCAGTAAGTTCCGGAGCACAAGTCTTCAGTACTATTGCCAGAATGTGGTCAGGGCCTGTAGCCTTTGCAGTGTCCAGTGCTTCCAACCATTTCTTGACATCACGTGGAGTGAATTGAATTGGCTGAAGACTGATATCTGTAATGCTGGCGGCCAAGATGAATCATCCAGTCAGCACTTACTGCGAAAGTTTCAGCCGATGTGCTAGGCTCTTCCATCATTGGGCTCATCCATTAAAGAACAACAGAGGATTACTAAGAAGGAAATACACAGAGAAAAAAATGAGGTACGAAGGTAAACTGGCCAATAATATAAAGGAGGATAGTAAAAGTTTTTTTAGGTATGTGAAAGACAAAAAAATGGTTAAGACTAAAATTGGGCCCTTGAAGACAAAAACAGGGGAATATATTACGGTGAACAAAGAAATAGCAGAAGAATTGAATTGGTACTTCAGATCTGTGTTCACTGGGGAAGACACAAGCAATCTCCCTGAGGTAACAGTGGCTGAAGGACCTGAACTTAAGGGAATTTATATTTGCCAAGAATTGGTGTTGGAGAGACTGTTAGGTCTGAAAGTTGATAAGTCCCCGGGGCCTGATGGTCTATATTCCAGGGTACTGAAGGAGGTGGCTCGAGAAATCGTGGATACGTTGGTAATTATTTTCCAGAGTTCGATAGATTCAGGATCAGTTCCTGCGGATTGGAGGGTGGCTAATGTTGTACCACTTTTTAAGAAAAGTGGGAGAGAGAAAGCAGGAAATGAGAGACCAGTTAGTCTGACCTCAGTGGTGGGAACGTTGCTGGAGTCTATTATAAAGGATAAAATTACGACACATCTGGATAGTAGTAACAGGATAGGTCAGAGTCAGCATGGATTTATGAAGGGGAAATCATGCTTGACTAATCTTCTGGAATTTTTTGAGGATGTAACTCTGAAGATGGACGAGGGAGATCCAGTAGATGTAGTGTACCTGGACTTTCAGAAAGCCTTTGATAAAGTC
>NC_057741.1:1503133-1523068 GCF_004010195.1 Chiloscyllium plagiosum
GGGGTAGACCATTTAGGTCAGAGATGAGGAGAAACGTCTTCACTCAGAGAGTGGTGGCTGTGTGGAATGCTCTTCCCCAGAGGGCAGTGGAGGCCCAGTCTCTGGATTCATTTAAGAAAGAGTTGGATAGAGCTCTCAAAGATAGTGGACTCAAGGGTTATGGAGATAAGGCAGGAACAGGATACTGATTAAAGATGATCAGCCATGATCATATTGAATGGTGGTGCAGGCTCGAAGGGTGGAATGGCCTACTCCTGCACCTATTGTCTATTGTATTTCCTACTTTCTTGGTCAGGCATTTCTGGATTTTATTCCCCAACATTCATTGAATGTATTTTAATTACAATGTGCTGTCTTTTGTCAGCTCTAAGCAATGCTCCTATTAAAAACATTAGTACCTATTGTCTATTGTATTTCCTACTTTCTTGGTCAGGCATTTCTGGATTTTATTCCCCAACATTCATTGAATGTATTTTAATTACAATGTGCTGTCTTTTGTCAGCTCTAACCAATGCTCCTATTAAAAACATTAATCTTCACAGATGGAGCTCCTGATCAGAACAAAGCACAGGAGGTTTCAAGATGAGACAGACCCCAGCCACAAGAGTCCAACCAGAGCAAGGGTGAGTGTAGATTTGAGGGTAAATATGATACTGATGGAGGTTGAGGATGAGTGAGTGAGTGTGGAGGGTTGAGAGAGGGGTTGAGGGAGAGTGAGGGGTTTAGTGTGACTGTGGGGTTAGGTAAGTTTGGGGTTTAAGTGAGGTGTTAAAGGGTGAGTGAAGGTATGAGGGTGAGTGTGGAGCTCAGGTAGATGATGGTGCATGGGTTGAGGATGTGAGTATGATTTTGAGGGTGACTTTGAAGGGGATAGGGAATGAGTGTGTGTGAGTTTGTCAGTGTGAGGTTGAAGCTGCTTCATCAGGCTGTTTCTGAAAGTGGGAAAGACAGCACTGCCCGACCACCTCCAGAGCAATTCCTCGTTTAACGTCAATATTTTTCAGACTCATTCCCCAACCCTCCAGCTCTAACCACAGCTTAGCGAAAGAAGCAACTCATCTGACTCCGAACTGCATTTCGTAAAGGTCTGATCTTTCGCTGGTTTCTTCGAACAGCGACAATCTCATTTGGGACAGACTCTCACTCAGAGCAGTTTGGAGGCAGACTCTCACTCAGAGCAGTTTGGAGGCAGACTCTCACTCAGAGCAGTTTGAACGCGTGGCCAACAGGCTTCTTCACACTGGAACTGATTGGACATGAAGTTTGAAATATTCTACTTGTCTTTCATCGTCGGGACTAGTGGTAAGTCGGACCTCGATGGAATGACAGCTGTGTCTGAAGTGATGTATTTCTGAAAGGGAATCAAGAGCGTTCCTGTTTGGACGCGTAAATACGGCCGGAATGATGTGTACTAGAATGTGTAGATTTTAGACCGAGGGAGGTTAGCAGCTGAGTGACGGTAACTGTTTAGCAAAATATAGTTTAATGTTGAAGATGATTCTCACGAATACACTGCACACAATTTATAACGTTTATTGAGCGTTCAATAGGAATAAAAAATGATTTTAAAGATTAATCAGTTGAAAAGTGATTTTTGGCCAACGTAAGCCAGTAAAAGATGTTATGAGGGAACAAAGGAGAAACAGAAGGCGATGGAGAAAGGAACAGAGAACCAGAGACCAAAGGATAAATCTCTGATTCTTAATGCTTACTACGATGAGTAAAAAATCACACACCAGGTTATATACCAACAGGTTTAGTTGGAAGCTAGTGTGCTTCCAATTAAACCTGTTGGACTATAACCTGATGTTGTGTGATTTTTAACTTTGTACGCCCCAGTCCAACACTGGCCCCTCCAAATTACGACGAGTGATGCTGTTTGGGGATAGTGTGAATTCTGTGGGATTCCGTCATCTGCTGGCATTTCAGGAGCTGCACTCAGCCACATCGTTAAAGTCATACTATGTATTAACGAAAAAACATTGCCTATGGAATAATGCTTTCTTTTCCCTCCACATTGCGACCTGTCCTCGTCATGTTCTTTTGCTTTCGCTGAATATGTTACACCTTAATTAGGTATTATGTTCCTTTTAAAACGAATTGATTGGTTTGTTTTAATGTGCCATTGTTTTCTGGTTGTCTGTTGCAAGTGGAAATGATGCTCTGCTGTTTATAATTTTACTTAGCTGAGAGTCGGGGTTCAGAAATATTATGTGCAACACTCCTATTGGAAAGTGCAAAGCAGCAAAGAGAGAGCATGTACCACAATCATGTATTTTAAATTAATGTCTTATGTTTGTGTGAGAGTGTAAGGACAGCGTCCCCATAATATCCATAAAAATGAAATAATTTATATTCACATGGGGTGTTTCACAAACTCAAAATCCCAAAGTGCTTTATAGGCACCAAAGCATTTTTGGATTGTAGTTACTGTCATAAGCTAGGAAACATAACAACCAGTGTGTTCAGGGAAGTCCAGGCTTGGCGCAATAGAGATGGGAAGTGAAGGGTTACAGGGTATGGTATGGTATGGGGTGGGTCTTCGAAAGGCCAGTGTGGACTCAATTGGCCTGCCTCCACACTGGGGCTATTCTATGATTTTATGAACTTGCACAAAAGGAATCACTCATAACAGCAAAGCGGCAATGACCAGATAATCTATCTGAAGGAGACTGTCAGTTGGATAATTACTAGATAACACCCCTACTTTACAGCCATAGAACATTTTGCAATCTAGTAGGGCTGATAGATTCTTTTTTAATGACATATCTGGAAACGTGCCACCCCAGCTCACGTCTCCATGATGGGATTTGAACCCAAGGCTTTTTGACCTGGAAGGACACGTCCTACTTTTTAAAAAAATTCCAAGTCACAAGAAGCTAAAATTGTATGAGTAGAATTAGATTTGCAATAAATTCCCATTGCATTGTGTTTTTACATCATGATTCCTAAAGCAACAACAGAGTAATTCTGAGACTGTCTGTAATGCAACAAGTTCAGAGAGTACAAACCAATTAAGATTTTGGCATTGAACCTTTTCTGGGAATTGGTAGTACTTAAATGGCAACAGACTAAGAAATGGGGACAGTGAGAAAAAAATATTCCTAGTCATGACTCCACACCCAGGAAAGGAAGAGAAGGTGCTTTAGAGTGTCCGGATGAAGAACAAGAGATGATTAAATAGTATATGTGACATCAATAATGATTATTAAAATAATTAATACAAAATATTTCTTTTCAGTATCTCAATTTATGATTTATAAACTGTCTGATATTTCTGTCACATGGTGCCATTCATAACCCCCATTAAATTTGGAATTTAAAAGTAGGTAGTAGTCTGCTAACTGAATGATGACAATGTCATTGGAATCCCTTGAATAGCATAAACTTATATTAAAAAGCTACATTTAAAGAGAATTACTTCAATTTTGAATAATTCAAAATTTGAACTATCATCAAATGTGATGCCACAGCCTTGAAATTGCTTGCAAACATGGTTTTCTTTTATATTTTAATGTATAAACTGTGATGTTCAAAGGGATATCTTGTCATGAGCAGTAGTATCCAGCAAACTCAATATCATGATGAAATTATGGTCTGTCAGATGGAAAAGCCTCAATGGACAGAATAATCTTTTCTCACCGCATGGTAAACATGGTTCATATTATGGCTGCAAATATATTATGCAATGGCTCACAGTCAATTGCTTGGAAATTATATGACTAGTATATGATACATGTTGGTTACCACTTTGTGCTATATCATTGAAACATATTATGTGGTTAAGAATAACTTACAGCAAAAGGTAAAGCTTCAGTTGTTTGGTGCACACTTTTTATTGTACTTTGAAGAGGTTTGTAGAAACATACTTGTTATGAAGGCATGGTACATTTTGATAGCATCGAACTTGTAAAAGAAGCACATTGGTATATTTACGAATCTTGATATAGCTTTGTCTGCATTAAGGCGATAAGAATTCAAGTATTGAAACAATATACTTGTTCTTGTTTGCAGCACTGAGTTGTGTTGGGAATTAAGGGTTACAGCCTTCTAGTGATTATTTTGGCTGAGGTCAATGTTTTGTCCTATTTGGTGTGAGTCATGGGTGAGGCTTAATCCTGCTATTTAGCTGTTCTACTTTACCAATCTGGGCACTGGGACACAGGTAAAAGATTCTGCTGATGGGCTTCCAAAATTGCTTGGTAGTTCATAGGTTCGAGACTGAGGCTATCTGATCAGATATATTTAAAAAGGTGCTTCAGCCATTTTTGTCTTGAATTTTTAACTACATGTAACTACCCAAACTCAAGTAGTTTATCCATGTCAGCTCAACCCTGAGGTATGTTACATTAATGGAACTTGCTCCAGACGGTGTTATTCCACAGATACAATTGTCATAAATTCTTGCCATTTTCCATGATAAGTTTACTAATTCTGATTTTTGCTCAAGTAGAGCAATTGTGGCTATCCTTTATGTATCATACAACTGAGGCAGAAATGGTTTTGAAATTTATATTATCAGCTGACATAGTAAATAAAGTTATACATTTTTGGAATATATTCTTTTTATTATTATACCATATTGTACTATTTGCAGAATAATATTTAAATCACTAGAAAGAGAATACGTTTAGGAGGGTTTGAGTAGTTATTACAGTCTGTTAATCAAGACTGCATTAAAGCCAATTTGAGAACCTTGCAGTGCAATAAATGACATGGTACAGTTCGATAACACTTTTCTACCGTAACTGTTAAATTTGAGTAAATAGAGTCATCAAGTTATAAAGATGTACAGCATGGAAACGAACTATTCAGTCCAACTAAACCATGCTGATCAGACATCCTAAACTAATCTAGTATCATTTGCCAGTACTTGGACCATATCCCTCTCAACCCTTTCTATTCATATACCTATCCGGATGCCTTTTAAATGTTGTAATTGTCCCAGCCTCCACTACTTCCTCTGGCAGCTCATTCCAAACACGCACCAGCCTCTGCATGAAAAATTTGTCCCTCAGGTTTCTTTTAAAATTTTCCCCCTCACCCTAAACTTCTGCCTTCCAGTTCTGTACTCCCTCACCCCAGGGAAAAGAGCTTGTCTATTTACCGTATCCATGCCCCTCATAATTTTGTAAACCTCTATAAGATCAACTCTCAGCCTCCGATGTTCCAGGAAAAACAGCCCCAGCCTGTTCAGCCTCTCTCTATAGCTCAAACCCTCCAACCCTGGCAACATCCTTGTAAATCTTTTCTGAACCCTGTCAAGTTTCACAACATCCTTCCGATAGGAGGGAGATCAGAATTGAACACAATATTCCAACAGTGGCCTAACCAATGTCCTGTACAACCGCAACATGACCTCCCAACACCTGTACTCGATGCTCTGTCCAATAACGGAAAGCATACCAAACGCCTTCTTCACTATCCTATCTACCAACAACTCTACTTTCAAGGAGCTATGAACCTGCACTCCAAGGTGTCTTTCTTCAGCCACACTCCCCAGGACCTTACCATGAAGTATATAAGTCCTGCCCTCATTTGCCTTTTCAAAATACAGCACCTCACATTTATCTAAGTTAAGCTCCATCTGCCGCTCCTCAGCCCATTGGCCCACCTGATCAAGATCTCGTTGTAATCTGACGTAATATTCTTCACTGTCATAATCCTCAGTAAGACGTAAACTCTCCCTAAACTCCGACATCCGACAAGAAGAGCATATCAGAGTTTTGGGCAAAAGCCCTTCATCAGAGCATATTCCTGATGAAGGGCTTTTGCCCGAAACATCGATTTTCCTGCTCCTCGGATGCTGCCTGAACTGCTGTGCTTTTCCAGCACCACTCTAATCCAGAATCTGGTTTCCAGCATTTGCAGTCATTGTTTTTACCTCGTTGATTTTAACCCTACTGCAAATCCTCTTGCAAGGACGCCTGCCTTGTAGAAGTTTTCCTCCTCTCTCTACAAGAATCTCAGGGAGTCCCTCTCCCACTGCAACTCCCAGGTCATTTTCTCTGCCCTGAAGCTCTTCAACCATGTCCTGAAACAGACTCGCTACCACAGCCACATTTGCTTCCTCAGTGCCTGCCCTATTCCTGATGAAGGGCTTTTGCCCGAAACGTCGATTTTCCTGCTCCTCCGATGCTGCCTGAACTGCTGTGCTTTTCCAGCACCACTTAATCCAGAATCTGGTTTCCAGCATCTGCAGTCATTGTTTTTACCAAGAAGAGCATATCACTCTACCAAAGGCCATTTTTGCTTTCTTCAGTCTTAGACCCAGAAAATAGTACTGTCTTATTCCTCTACAAAACACTACTCCAGGCTAACTTAACAGTTATGGCTTATATTTTTCAGTTTAATCAAGAGACATATCTCAATAAAACATATAATTAAGAGAGAACTCCCTACTTCAGACTTACAGTAAGGCCACACTTAAAACTATTCACTTATCTGTTTCTGTGTTGTGACCTCTGCGAAACAGGTTCCTCCGAGATCAGTTATGAATTTCACTGTTTGTTAATTTTCCCAGACGCACTCTGATGTCCAGTGATACATGAATTCAAACAGCAAAGGCAGTAACTGTGCAGGTTCACTGCTATGTCAGTTAGCAGTGTGGGTTCCTCTCTCTCTCTCTCTTTCTCTCCTGCACTGATCTCACCATGTGCATCCTTTGTCTGTTTCTCTTCCTTTTAAAAATGCTGTTGTTTTGATTTTCTTTTCTCCAAAGTTCCAAAACAATGCAACAGCATCTAAAACAGGAATTGCTGCTCCTGGAATTCAAGGAAATCACCTCCAACACCCAAAATACCTCAAAAAAGGAGCAGCCTGTTACAGCCAGAAATTTTCCCCTGATCAGGTCCTGAGGCTTTATCCATCTTTATGCATTTTAAGACATCTAGCACCTCCTCCTCTGTAATATAGACATTTTACAAGATGTCACCATCTATTCCCCCACATTGTATATCCTCCATGTCCTTCTCCACAGTAAATACTGACGCAAAATATTCATTTAGTATCTCCTCCATCTGCTGTGATTTCCCCTTGCAAATCTTTGAGGGACCCTATTCTCTCCCTAGTTATCCTTTTGTCCTTAATGCATTTATGAAATCCTTTTGGATTGTCCTTAACCCTATTTGCCAAATCTATCTCATGCCCCCTTTTTGCCCTCCTGATTTCCCTCTTAAACATACTCCTACTGCATTTATACACTTCTAAGGATTCACTTGATTTCTGCTGTCTATACCTAATATGTGCTTCCTTCCGTTTCTTGACCAAAACCTTAATTTCTCCAGTCATCCAGCATTCCCTATACCTACCAGCCCTTCCTTTCACCCTAACAGGAATATACTGTCTCTGGACTCTCGTTATCTCATTTCTGAAGGCTTCCCATTTTTCAACTGTTCCTTTACTTGCAAACATCTGCCCCTAGTCAACTTTTGAAAGTTCTTTCCTAATATTATCAAAATTGGCCTTCCTCCAATTTAGAACTTTAACTTTTAGATCCAGTCTATCCTTTTCCATCACTATTTTAAAACTAATATAATTATGGTCACTGGCCCCAAAGTGCTCCTCCACTGACATCTCAGTCACCTTCCCTGCCTTATTTCTTAAGAGTAGGTCAATTTTTTCACCTTCTCTAGTAGATTAGATTCCTTTCAGTGTGAAAACAGGTTATTTGGGCCAACAAGTTCACAAGAGTAATCCACCCAGACCTATTCCCTTTTATTTACCCCTAACTAACGCACCTAACATTATGAGGTAATTTAGCATGGCTAATTCACCTGAACTGCAAATCTTTGGAGTGTGGGAGGAAACCAGAGCACTCGGAGGAAAACCACGCAGACACAGGGAGAATATGCAAACTCCACACAGACAGTTACCCGAGGCAGGAATCGAACCCGGGCCGCACGGTGGCACAGTGGTTAGCACTGCTGCCTCACAGCGCCATGAGACCCGGGTTCAATTCCCGACTCAGGCAACTGACTGTGTGGAGTTTGCACATTCTCCCCGTGTCTGCGTGGGTTTCCTCTGGGTGCTCCGGTTTCCTCCCACAGTCCAAAGATGTGCAGGTCAGGTGAATTGGCCATGCTAAATTGCCAGTAGTGTTAGGTAAGGGGTAAATGTCGGGGTATGGGTGGGTTTCGCTTCGGCGGGTCAGTGTGGACTTGTTGGGCCGAAGGGCCTGTTTCCACACTGTAAGTAATCTAATCTAATCTAAGTAATCTAAAAAAAAAACCCTGCACACACCAGACAAATTTCTCTCCATCTAAACTCCAGTTCCAGTCAACGTTTGGAAAATTAAAATCCCCTTCCATAACCATCCTATTATTCTTACAGTTAACTGAGGTCTCCTTACAAATCTGTTTCTCAATTTCCCTCTGACTATTGGGGGTTCTATGTTACAATCCCAATGAAGTGATCATCCCTTTCTTATTTCTCAATTCCACCCAAATAACTTCTCTGGACGTATTCCCAGGAATATCCCCCCTCAGCACTACCCCTCCCTTTTCATCCTTCCTATAACATTTGTATCTGAAACATTAAGCAGCCAGTCCTGTCCATCCCAGTGCCAAGTCTCTGTAATTGCTGTGATATCCCAGTTCAATGTTTCTAACCATGCTCTGAGTTCATCTGCTTTCCCTATTAGGCTTCTTGCATTGAAATAAGTGCAGTTTAATTTATCAGTCCTACCTCATATGTACAGAATTTTACATTTATTATATAATCACTACATTAGATTCATATGAGTATTGCTTACAATCACTGTACCATCCAATTAAATGGAAACACCATGTAAGGGCATCTCCTTCTCCAATGTAGGAACAAATTACTGCCAATGCTGGAATCTGGACTGAAAACAAAAAGTGCTGGAATTCACAGGCTGGGTCTGGCAGTATCCATGGAGAGACAGCAAGCTAATATTTTAAATGACTCTTCATCAAAGCTGACGTGAAACGTGGAGGGGCAGCATTTATGCAATAATGGGGGTTTGTGGGTGGAGTGGTAGGGGAGAAAGGGTGTTGATAGAGCAGATTAAGTGATCGCAAATTGAGATAGGCAGAACAACTGCGTTTGGTTTCTCCAATGTGGAGTAGGCCACATTGTGTGCAGTGAATGTAGTAGACCAGATTGGAGGACGTACAGGAGAAATGCTGCTTCACCTGGAAAGACTGTTTAGGCCCATGGATGGTGAGCAGGGAGGAGGTGATGGGGCAGGTGTTGCACCTTCTGTGGTTACATGCAAGGTGCCATGGGAAGTAGAGGATGGTGTTGGTGGTGGTGGAATGGACTCAGGTGTCCCAGAAGTAACAATCCCTACCGAATGCAGACAGGGGGAGTGAAGGGAAGATGTGCTTGGTGGTGGTATTTTGCTGGTGTTGTCTGAAATGGCAGTGGATGATCCTTTGAAGGCGAAGGATGGTGGGATGAAAAGTGAGGACAAGGGAACCTGATCACACTGTTATGAGTGATGAGAAGGGGTAAGGGAAGAAGCACAGGTGATAGGTCGGTTGAGGCCCTGTCAACCAAAGTCAGCAGGAAACCATAGTTTTGGAAGAAGGGAGCAACGTCAGCTGCACTGTTTTGGAAGGTGGCATCATCTGAATGGAAACAATGCAGACAAAGGGTTTGGGAGAATGGGATGGAATCCTTACAGGGCATAGAGTATGAAGAACTAAAGGGAAGGTAGTTATGGGAGTCAGTGGCTTTGTAGTGGATGGCTGTGGACTATATGTTTAGTGCACAGAGGCAAAAGGCTGACACAAGGGATCTCATGCCATTCAAGGAGCTGACATTTGGACAAACCTCTATCTGGTTGACAGGCAGCTGATTCTGAAGACACAGTCAGAATATCAGCAATCAACTCGCGAGGCACATCCAAAACGAGACATCACACTCTTTTAAAAACCCTACTAAGAGTTTAAACCTTGTGATGTAACTTGACACCACACTGCAGTTTGATCTTTCTCTCCAAGTGATGTAGAAGATGGATAAAACAGCTTTGTGATGCTGCATACACATGAACCAAGACTGGTTTGATGAGAATGTTGAAAGCCCATCTTCTTAAACAAAACAGCTTGTATGTACAAGTCCTTGAGCAGCTCCATAGTCAACAACCAAGTGTCAAGCCTCTGAAACTTCTAAACACATGCTCAAATGTATTTAAGGAGAAATGCAGAATGACTGATGTGATGCAAATGTGGATGAACTGCAACATCCATGCTGAGAATATTAGTTTTTACAATGCATTGAAGGCTGTATATAATTCACCCACCTCAACGTTTGGTCATATTCCAACAACTAAGCGAGGTGAACTAATCACTGACAAGGCTGCTGTAATAAAAAGGTCGTGTGACCACTCCTCAACAAAAGCTCCCAAATTTCAGCAGATTCCATATATCAAATTGAACAGTTGCCTGAGAAAGGAAATGTCCTTTCCTCCTTCCACTGATGAGGTGATAAAGATAATTAGATCAAATAAATAAGACACAAAGGCATCCCAGCAGAGATTTTGAAGTTTAAAACTACAGATAATAAACAAAATTACAGCAGTCTTCAAAAGAAGAACGGAGAGGCATCCACAGACATCAAGGATGCCGACAAGGCCAGCATCTGAATATAAATATTATACAAGAAAATATGAGTGGGATGGTAAGCAAGTTTGTGGATGACACAAAAATGGACTAGCTGGTTGACAGTGAGGGATGGAGGTGTTAGGTTACAGAAGGATACAGATGAATTGATCAGATGGGCAAATGGAATTTAACTCTGAAATGTGAGGTGATGCACTTTGGAAGAAGTAACAAGACAAGGGAAATTCAATGAATGGCAGGATAAAAGGGAGCTCAGATGAACAGACAGATGTTGGAGTGCTTCCTCAGTGATGAAATAGATTATAGGGGTAGAGAGGTTATATTGGAGCTGTACAGAACTTTGGTTCTACCACAGATGGAGTACTGCATTCAGTTGTGGTCACCATAATATAGGAAGGATGTCATTGCACTAAAAAGGTTGCAAAGGAGATTCACCAAATTTTTTCAGGGATGAAGCAGTTTATGAAGAAAGGCTGGAGAAGCCTTGGGCTTGGGCTGTTTTCTTTTGAGCATAGGAGGCTGAGAGGGAATATAATAGAGGTGTATAAGGTAATGAGGGGCTTGGACAGGTCAAATAGAAAACAACTATTCCCCTTAGTTGAAGGATCAATAACAAGGGGCACAATTTAAAGATGAAAGATAGGAGTTTTGAGGAGATTTGACAAAGAAATGGTTTCACCCAGAGGGGAAAGGGAACCTGGAATTCACTCCTTAGGAGGGTAGTGGAGCTGGGAAACCTCACAACTTTTAAAAAGTTCTTGGATGACCACACGAAACGTCATAACTTTTGAGGCTATGGGCCAAGTGCTGGAAAGTAGGACTTGTGTATTGAGAGTCTTTTTTGTGGGTGCTGACCCAATAGACCAGAGGCCTCTTCTCTATTGTATGATTTTATGATAGGATAGATTCAAAAATATGTGTGGCAACTACGAAGAGATAAACATCTCTCTATCAAAGGAAAAGTCTTTACAAGGATCCAGTTAAATGTTTCCTTTACAGCCTCTCATAGATGATGTCCTGACCGAATCACAATGCAGTTTTAGAGTAAGATAGCTGCATTATTAAAGTCATTTGGACAGCTACAGGAAAAGTGCAAAGAATAACATCCGAATTAATATATATACTATTTATAGGCCTACTAAAGTTTTTCAAAATGTGAGTCGATTTAGTCTAAGGCAGTTGTTTTCCAAGCTCAGATGTTTGAACAAGTTTGTTAAGAAAACTGTGGTAACAATTTGAGGATGTGCTTGTGCCTGTGTTGAGGTGTTTGATGCCTCTGCAGTAACCAGTGCTATATGGCTCAACATCCACCTCCCCTCACTTTTAAATCTCTTTGTTGTAATACTTAAGCAAGCCACCAGAGACATGGTTCCACACATCAACATTACATTAGATTCTCTACAGCTCCTTTGGCCCAAAATGTCCACACCAACCCTTTGAAGAGTAACCCATCCAGATCCATTTCCCTCTGACTAATGCACCTAACACTATGGAACAATTTAGCATGACCAATTCACCTAACCTGCACATCTTTGGATTGTGGGAGGAAACCAGAGCATCCAGAGCAAACCCACACAGACAATCACCCAAGACTGGAATCGAACCTAGGTCCCAGGTGCTGTGAGGCAGCAGTGCTGACCACTAAGCCACCATTCTCTGCAGGGAAACACTTCAATATTCAAACTGCATTACTCCACCAAAGACACAAAGGCAATAATCAGAGAAAAATAAAAACGGAAAGATCTGGAGAAGCTCAGCAGGTCCGCCAGCATATTTGGAGAACAATAATATGACCCTTTGTCAGAACTGAAGACAGGTGGAAATGTGACGAGTGTTATGTTGGTGAGAAAAAGGGAGGCAAGAGCAAACAGAATAGAGAGGAAGGTCATGGAAATGTTTGAAAGCGAGGGAGATCAAAGATCCAAAGTGTTATGGATCAAATACCATAAAACAGCAGGTTATAGTCCAATAGGTTTATTTGGAAGCACGAGCTTTCGGAGAGCTGATCCTTCATCAGGCAGCTATGAAACGGGATCATAAGACATAAATGATTAATCTTTTGCTATAAATTCTGTGTCTTACAATACTATTTCACAGCTACCTGATCAAGGAGCAGTGATCTGAAAGCTAGTGCTTCCAAACAAACCTGTTGGGCTATAACCTGGTGTTGTGTGATTTTTAACTTTGTCCACACTGGCTTCTCCAAATCATAGATCAAATCGTAATGGTTGCAGCGGGAAGACCACGCATCAATCCAAACTAGGTGTTAGTAACAGAATATAGGTCAGCTATAATTCAAAGCAAACATATGAAACCATGATACAGATAGAGGGGTTGGATAAAAGGTATATCAAAATGTGGGCGGCACTGTGGCACAGTGGTCAGCACTGCTGCATCACAGCGCCAGAGACCTGGGTTCAAATCCCGCCTCAGGCGACTGACTGTGTGGAGTTTGCACGTTCTCCCCGTGTCTGCGTGGGTTTCCTCCGGGTGCTCCGGTTTCCTCCCACAGTCCAAAGATGTGCAGGTTAGGTGAATTGGCCATACTAAATTGCCCCTAGTGTTAGGTAAGGGGTAAATGTAGGGGTATGGGTGGGTTGCGCTTCGGCGGGTCGGTGTGGACTTGTTGGGCCGAAGGGCCTGTTTCCACACTGTAATGTAATCTAATCTAAAATGGAGGACAGAATTCATGATTTGAAGTTCCTGAGCTCAATGTTGAGGCTTTAAAGTGCATGATAGGAAAATTAAGTGATGTTTCTCCAGCTTATGTTAGGTTTCACTGGAATGTTGCAGTATACCGAGAACAGAAATGTCAGCTTGAGAGCAAAGTGACCAAGGCCAGACTCATGCATGCAAACAGAGTGAGGATGTTCTGCAAAGCAGCCACCTAGTTGGGGTTTGATCTCCCCAGTGTAGAAGAAACTACATTGCACTCAGCAAATATATATAAAGTATATATACTTCCTGTGCCATATGCTAGTGAGGCCAGAAATAGGAATACAGTACAGCTAATATGTGGCGAAAGAGCTTGTGTCGGAGGGAGGTTTTAGATACATGGATCATTGGGATCTCTTCCAGAGCAAGAGGGTCAAGTTGAACCTAAATTAAAGGGGCACCAATATCTTTGTGGGGTGGTTTACAGTTGCCTTTCTGGAGGTTTTAAACTAGTTTAGCAGAGGGGTGGGAAACTGAAGCAGCAGGGCAACATGTGTTGAGAAATAGGTTAATAGACGAACAGCAGGGCCAGTTTAATGAACAAGACAGGACTATAAAAAGTATATTGAGTAGGAGGGAGAAATAATAAAAAGATGCTGAAGGACAGGATAGAATTTACAGCCAAATTTAGAATTATTTATATAAATGCACAGAGTATATGCCTCAAATTAAACAATCTAGAGGCACAAGTTCAAGTTGGAAACTATGATATAGTAGCCATAATGGAGACATAGCTGCAGAATGGGAACTAAGCATGCCAGGTTGTAGAGTTTACAGGAGGGATAGAGAAAAAGGCAGAGGGGATACAGCAGCATTACTGATTAGAAACAGAATTCAATTCAATGGTGAGGGAGGATGTAATGAAAGGAAAGCAGTCGGTGAAGACTTTATGGGTGGAACGGAGGAATTAAAAGGACAAGGGAGTTTACCAGACTGAATCCTGAGATGGCAGGTCTGATGTATGAAGTGACACTAGATTAGATTCTCTACAGTGTGGAAACAGGCTCTTCGGTCCAACAAGTCCACACTGACCCTCCAAAGAGTAACCCACCCAGATCCATTTCCCTCTGACTAATACATCTAACACTATGGGCAATTTAGCATGGCCAATTCACCTCACCTGCACATCTTTGGACTGTGGGAGGAAACCAAAGCACCCGGAGGAAACCCACGCAGACACAGGGAGAATGTGCAAACTCCACACAGACAGTCGCCCGAGACTGGAATTGAACCTGGGACCTTGGTGCTGTGAGGCAGCAGCACTAACCACTGGGCTCCCGTGCCACCCTACTGTGCATAATCTAGTACAAGGTAGTTCAAGGCCATTTTTTTGTATTTCCTATTGAGATATTGATAATACTACTGTCTTGAAAACACTAAGGAGTTAAGCACATGCAAATTGAGTCACAAATTGGCCAGACCAGAAGAATATTCGTGAAGCAGTTATATTTTTCTGACAATCCAGCAGCTTTCATCCTGCTAATGCTAGCACATAAATTACCAGATATTTTTATTTAAATTTAATAGATTATCATAATGAGATTTAAATTCATGGCCTCTGTGCTAATTGAGTGCCATACCTAGTAGATTGCTTTTACATCTCTTTGGTCACTGGACAGTTCTGGACCTATATGTCTGTTTAAGAGTTGGGCACATGTGCATTTCCCACTGTAAGTGCAAAAATTAGACAATATTTGGGACTTTCAGAGTGTAATATCCAGGTAGTTTGAGTGCAGCGCTGGTATTCAGGATTAAAGCATTTATGGATTTAATGTGGCAACAGTGCAAGCCCAGTCTTCATTTTCAGTGGCAAACTTAAGTTAAATTCTGTAGAACATCTTGAAAATCTATTTTTCCAGTCTTCTCCTTTTGCCTATGAGAAATATATTAAAATTATCCACCAGCTTATTCCAGTCACCAATCAGACACAGAGCTCTGAATTGTGAGAGCTGGTTGAATAGATTATTGCATGCTAAATGGGTCATGGCAATATTCTGGATATTCATAACATTGTTAGGATTGTTATCTTGAGGCTTTGATTGACACAATTCCATCAATTAGTTCATAGTTGTTTGTTTGTCTGAACCCATTGGGAAGTATGTAAATTCCAAAGCCTTCTTCAATAGAACAGGTATGGCATTCTTGATCCAGGACAATTAAATGAAAATCATAGATAAGATCACCTGCTGCTCCCTGATGCCAGGAAATTTAAAGCATTTAATTTCTTAAGTAGTTGAAATGATGCTGGACTACTGGTAGATATGAGGTACGTACCTTCAGCACTAACTTTTCCCCAAACCGACCATAGTTTTCTTAGATTTGATAGTCAGAAAAGTCTAACTTGATCTGGCAACCCAAGTGAGTGATGAATACATTGGGAAGAGATGTTTTGGTAAAGCCACTTTCAAATAGCCTCCAATCTAACCACTTCTAAACATGTGACCTTTTTTATTATCACTAGACATGATTTGTAATTGGAGGTTTATGCTTCAATGCATACCAGTAGCTTGACAAAGCTGAGTGAAATTAGCAGCATAGGGAACAGTATTCTTCAGTAATAACACAGTCTTGTCAATTTACTTTCTCAATCATAGACATAATCTGCATATATTGGCAAGAATTATTTGGTTGGAAGTGGAATTAAGTAAAGGGAAGTGTTAATCACAAGTCTTTGACCTTTACAAAAAGATACCTGGCTCCCATGAGACTGAGAAGAGAATTCAATTTTTGTTGCAGATATTTTGGTAATCGGTTTGAAGCTGTAAGAATCACTTTAGCCTGTTTACTACTTCAAACTCTCTCCTTAATCCATGTCTTGAAGTTCAACATTATTTTTGTTGCAGCTATCACATAATTTGGGTAGGAGGCAAGCTCACTTCTAACACCTTCTACACATATATAAACACTTCAAAGGATAGAGCTTAAAAGTTTCTTCCTGGTCAAGGCTCATGTGCAATATGAGTATCATAAGTAGGCAGTCATTCAAAGAACTGAGTGCATCACAGCTCACAATATTTCAACCACTTCACTTAAAGCTTTCCCAGTCTTCTCAATGAAAGGGAAAATGCAATCCAAAATTACATGGCAGAATATAGACCAGAGAAGGATTGTTAGTATATTTAAATCAAAGAGTCAACTATCAAGTGATCTCTACAACAGAACACTGCAACTACCTCAAGAGGCTAGACAAAATCCCTTGGCTTCAATCTTTAGGCTACTTCAAATGAAATGTTTCTTTAAGGATTATCTAACTAGATTTTTTGTATCCTTGAAGAGAGAAAAGACTTGTACAATGCTCACTGTTTCTTGGGATACATTGTTCAAATGGGTGTGATTTGCATTAGTGTTAAATTCCTGATTGAATGAAAACTGATGTATCTAACTGCCTTACTTTTCCATGCCCTCCCTCACTGCCCAAGTGGAAAAAGAGAAGCAAAATGAGTTTGAAAAGAGCCTGGCAGGTGATACGAGGAAATTCAAATGCCTTTTACAGGCGTATACACAGTAAAATAGTAGTATGAGGAGGAATGGACCAACTAGGGATCAGAAAGGGGATTTACACATGGAAGAAGAGGGCATGGCTGAAGTATGAATTGAATGCTTTGAACCTATCTTTACCAAGGAAGATGTGACCAAGATTATCGTGAAAGAGAAGGTACTTCAGATACTTGGGAGTGTTCAAGTTTAATAAGGGGGAGCTAATTTTATAGTTCTAAGGAAGGGTCATCAGACCTGAAACATTAATTCTGATTTCCTTCCACAGATACTGTGCACGGTGGCACAGTGGTTAGCACTGCTGCCTCACAGCGCTAGAGACCTGGGTTCAATTCCCGCCTCAGGCGACTGACTGTGTGGAGTTTGTACGTTCTCCCCGTGTCTGCGTGGGTTTCCTCCGGGTGCACCGGTTTCCTCCCACAGTCCAAAGATGTGCAGGTCAGGTGAATTGGCCATGCTAAATTGCCCATAGTGTTAGGTTAGGGGTATGGGTGGGTTGCGCTTCGGCGGGTCGGTGTGGACTTGTTGGGCCGAAGGGCCTGTTTCCACACTGTAAGTAATCTAATCTAATCAAAGATACTGCTGGACTTGTTGAGCTTTTCCAGCAATTTCTATTTTTGAACCAATTTTATACTCTGTTCAGATAGGCCAATCAATTTAACCTCAGTTGCAAGCTTTTGGAAATGATAATTCAGAACAAAATTAATAGTAGCAAATGTGAGTTCATTAAAGAAAACTTGCATGGACTTCAGGGAAAATCATTGTTGACTAACTCGCTTCAATGTTTTGATGAGGGATGAGGTAACGACAGGGTTGATGAGGGCAATGCTGATGTTGTGGTGCACAGGAATTCTGAAAGCATTTGATAAGGTGCTCTACAACAACCTTATTACCAAAGTCAGAGCTCGTAGAATAAAAGGGACAGTAGATAGGTGGGCTTGAAATTGATTGAACGACAAGGAACAAAGGATAGTTGTGAACATTTGTTCATTAGATCTAAGGAAATATTCTAGGGAATTGTCCACGATCCGTGTTGGGCCCCTGCTTTTTCTGATATATATGAATGACCTTACCCTTGGTGTATAGGCACAATTGTACAATTTGCAGATGAGACAAAACTGTATTGTGCATCATAAGATGTAGACAGGTTGGTTATAATGATCAAAACGTCAACTCTTCCACCTTCTGATTCTGCCTGGCTGTGTTCGTCCCTGACTAGGTTGGTTAGAATGGGCAGACTAGTCACAAAACAATTGTAATGCAAAGAAGTGTAAAATGATTCATCCTAGTGAATGTAGAGAAACATAGAACATAGAAAAATACAGTGCAGTACAGGCCCTTCGGCCCTCGATGTTGCGCCGATCCAAGCCCACCTAACCTACACTAGCCCACTATCCTCCATATGCCTATTCAATGCCCGTTTAAATGCCCATAAAGAGGGAGAGTCCACCACTGCTACTGGCAGGGCATTCCATGAACTCACGACTGGCTGAGTAAATATTACACAACAATTCTGAAGTGGTACAGAGGTGTAGGAACTTGGATGAATATGTGCATAAGTAATTGAGGATGGCAGCATCCTGCATAACAAAAGCAAGGTATTTGAGAATTTTGGTAATCTGAATCCTAGGGAATCCATCTACAAATTTATGTTAAACAGCTTCAAAATAGCCAAGAAAACACGTGTCTCAATTTGCCCACAAGTGCACCATATATTAATAATAATCCCAAATGAAGGTACAGTAAAGCAGTAACCATGTGAAAAAACTCTTCATTACTCAATTTGTTCACCCCTTACAATGAACCTGTAAAAAGCATGGAAAATATTGACAGCCAGCTCCGGAAAAACTCAAAAGTCCTTTACTGTTTTGGATCGTGTTTAAATAACAATCAGAATTGATGAGTGATGAAAATAGCGGCTTTATTCAGCAATCACAGCACAAGTTCGAGGCAGCAATGGAATCCCGAAATACTGTTCTTACAAAAGCCCCTTTATACACAGTTCTTACATATATTAAAATCTCATTACTATAGTGTTACGTTTTTAATCTATAGTACCCAAATTTTTCAAGGGCTCTGCCCTGGGAGACAGGAGATGGGTTAAGTCTTGCTGGCTGCTACTTCTGATTGGATGTCTGTCCGGTCTGCTTACATAATTGGAGGTGTTAGCCCTTTTGTCTTTTAAGATTGTAAATGTTAGTAAAATACGAGGCCTACATGCACATAAGTTAGAAATTGTAATAAAATAATAAATGATATTAAACTGATAACTGAGTGGTGAGATTTATTTACAATTTGCCGGTGTGAGTTTCATTCGTTCATACAATTTCATGCAAACACTGTTTTGTCAGTTAGTTTCTTAAAGGGATAATGGCCCAGTTAAAAGATACTTACACAATCTATTCAGGTCCAGTAGATGGTTGGTAAGGGCTGATTGATATTATAATGTTTTGTGGAGAAGGTACTTAGATAAGATGACTTACAGTGTGGAAACAGGCCCTTTGGCCCAACAAGTCCACACTGACCCTCCGAAGACGCAACCCACCCGGACCCATTCCCCTAACACTACGGGCAATTTAGCATGGCCAATTCACCTGACCTGCAGATTTTTGGACTATGGGAAGAAACCGGAGAAAACTCATGCAGCAACAGGGAGAATGTGCAAACTCTACATAGACAGTTGCCTGAGACAGGAATTGAACCCAGGTCTCTGGCACCGTGCCACCCAAAACGTATTGTTCTGTATGCTGATAAGGTGTGAAAATGCAGGATTGGGTTGTTTTAAATTTGGATATCACAGAACTGCAGTTTTATGAATGACTGAAACCGTGTTATAGTAAATGACGGGTTAGTAAAGGGTTATGAATGAATGAAGGCAACTCGGTATTAATGAATATATAATTAGCCTATAACACATTATCTCACAGCTGCTTATTGTACAAGTGCAACATACCCCACAGTATTGGGGTAAAAACAATGACTGCAGATGCTGGAAACCAGATTCTGGATCAGTGGTGCTGGAAGAGCACAGCAATTCAGGCAGCATCCGACGAGCAGCGTTTCGGGCAAAAGTCCTTCATCAGGAATAAAGGCAGAGAGCCTGAAGCGTGGAGAGATAAGCTAGAGGAGGGTGGGGGTG
>NC_057741.1:1523532-1527848 GCF_004010195.1 Chiloscyllium plagiosum
TGGGGAAGGAAATATATCCCTGGTGGTGGTGTCTTTTTGGAGGTGGCGGAAATGTCGGCGGATGATTTGGTTTATGCGGAAGTTAGTAGGGTGGAAGGTGAGCACCAGCGGCGTTCTGTCCTTGTTACGGTTGGAGGGGTGGGGTCTGAGGGCGGAGGTGCGGGATGTGGACGAGATGCGTTGGAGGGCATCTTTAACCACGTGGGAAGGGAAATTGCGGTCCCTAAAGAAGGAGGCCATCTGGTGTGTTCTATGATGGAACTGGTCCTCCTGCTTATCCCACAGTATTGTCAATGCAGTCAATCATGCTTTCACTGTTTTTATGCTGCAATGCAAAATCCCAGAGTATCTCTTCATGGCTTTGGGTAGGGAAAATGGCAGACGAGTGGATTGGCATTCATCAGAATCTTCAGAGTCAACTGCCTCCCGAGGCTCTTCAACATACTGCATCATGACTGCCTCATTTTTCAGTTCCATTATAGACTGTACAGTTTCCATCTCTGTGTGTGTTTCCATGGTTGTCTCTGCTGGAATTTCAATGCTGGCTTCCTTCAAGCAAGAAAAATAAAAGTTTTTTCATTGGGATGTTTAGCCCATGTCTCCCTTCTCAGTGCCTTGAACATGGCCGTTTTGAACTCAGCATAGCAAAATCATGTGATAATTATGGATTCCATTATGGTGCAAGAACTCCTGATGATCCGTCGCTGCAGGTGAACTCCTTGTGGTTCAGTCTCTTTGCCAGGGATTTCCTAAAGGATTGGACCAGGAATTGGAATGTTCTCTGCTTGAACTGCCTATTTAGTGGGGCATCTTCATTGTCAGGTTAGCTAACTATTCTCATCATCTTTCCTGCTGGAGAGAATTCTGGTTTGTCCCAATATGTTATCCTTGTATTGCAGAATAGTTGAAAAACCAAATGGTGGAATTTATGACTTCTTTTAAATGTGCACTTTTCACTTCACATGTAGTTTTCCACTAGTTGTATTGACTTTCTTTCCAAGCAAAAACACTTTACTTCCTCCAGAGGTTTAGCCATATTTGCAACTGCATGTCCTATTACAGGCTTTCTGACTTCTCCATGAATTTGCATTCTTTTGTGGCCTAGCTCTTGTCTGACTGGTCAGCATGATCATATGACAAGTACAGCTAGTCCAAAATTACCAGAGCGCAATATGGGCTTATGATGGACATCATAATCATATCATCCAAATTTCATTCATCACACCCAACTCTGCTATATGTTAAAATGTCAAAAGTCCAAAACAAAAACAGAAGCTGCCAGAAACACCTATCTGGTCTGGTAGCATCTGTGGAGAGAGAAAAACCAAGTTAATAGTTCAAACCAAAACCACCAGGAGTCCTGTCTCCAACTTTGAAGAAGTTCTCTGCTTCAAGCATCTGCAGTTTTTTTTGTCTCCAACATGAGAAAGCAGCCTTATGATGCAGTAGGAATTTGCTGACTTCTTCTCTCGCTCTCGCTCTCAACCAAGAAGGAAGAATCATATTTGCCTCAAAACCTAATCTCTGTATCTCAGCACAGATGCTGCTAGAGTTCTGCTGAATTTTTTCAGCACTTTCTGAAGTTAAACTGTATAAAACACTAGTTCAGTCTGAACTGGAACATTGAGTCTAATTCTGGTGCACCACAATTAAGGAAGGATATACTTCCAGGGAGAAGAAATTAAAATACATAGAAAGATGGAAAAAGTTGGGACTGTTCTCTGTAGAGAAGGTTTAGGAGAGATGTGGTAGATATACACAAAACCATGATGTATTTGGACAGAGTAGATAGGGAGAATTGATCCTGTTAGTGGATGAATCAAGAACTTGAGGGCACAATTTTTTTAAGGCAATTAGCAAAAGAAATAATGGAAAAATGAGAAAGTTATTTATGCTGAGAGTGATTAGGATCTGGAAGGCAATGACTTAGAGTGCAATGAAGCTGACCTCAACTTAGGCTTTCAAAAGAGAATCAGATCATTATCTGAAAAGGAAATACCTGCTGAGCTATGGGGTAAAGGCAAGGGAGTTGTATGGGATGTACTGTACCTTCAGAGGCCAGCATAGACACAACTAGCTGAATGACCTCCTCCTGTAACATTTATATGGCCCGGATCCTCCAGACTGGGAAAATACTGAATACATTGCCACTGCCTCGCAAGAGTTCTTTGTCCTGACAGTACTACATTATTCCAGCCAGGACATCTGATCCCTAGAATCAGTGGAGCCATTCACAGGGAAGACTGGGTACAAATAAAGAGAGATGAAGACAAGCCACCTTTTTTTTTGGCATGAGCGTGCTATCTGCTATGTCAATAAATAAACAAAGTCTTTCAGTGAGTTATTGAGCAGGTGAGTGATTGGCTAACTGAATGGGTGAGTGGCTGGTGTGTGTGGATAAATGGATAGATGAGTGAATAAGTAGGCAGTGGAATTGGAAGATATTTGGGTGCAGGAAAACTTGGGTCAAGTGTGGAAATGGTGTAGATAGTTTGGATCAGGAGTTTGTCAGCTAAGAAATTCTGCATGGTCATGAAGACTAACAACAACTAAGGTCTAGATTTTGCTTCTCTGGATCTCTTAAGATTTAAGCCTGTGTGTTTTATTTCAACAGACGCATGATGAATAGTTTAAGGAGGTGTAATCAGTTTCACCAATAGAACAGGATTGATTTTAATTTGAGGAAGTTGATGTGTTCTCTGGAATGATTAGACTACCTCTGGTAACTTGAACACTCACAGTAGTTACTACTGAGAAGTATCAGAGGATTTATCATAGAAATCCATTAGAATTCTGTCACAGACATTTGGCACAATCTGTGCTTCAGTTAGTTCAGTTAACTGAATTTCCTGATGGATTACACACTGCAGCAGCTTTTCAACATGAAGTTTATATAGAAATAGAACACACCATTAATATTAATGTGATCACTTAACTCTCAAAATTATGCGCTTGCTTGATTATAGACACAGCACAAACTCTCCCTTTTCCTTTAAGGAGTAGGACTTCTTCCATGAGAAACACATACAAGGATCCAGACCAAAAAAAAAGACGCATTTACACACTTTTATCTTTACCCATCGAGGTAATGCTCCAGCAGACATAAAATGTGACTGGATCAAGTTCTTGTACAGTTGAGGATATGATTGTACACTTTTATGCTATTATATGTTGTCTGCTATTGTAGATTGGTGTAACTCTTCACTGTAGTCACATAGTTACATGGGGATAGCATAATACTTTTACTGTCTGAACCATCTTGGATTGCCTGTGAATTATGCAATTTGAATGTATATTCTGCACTGCTTTTGGACATGTCTGTGATCATACCGATTTCACATGATCTGGATTGAGTATGTTTTCTCTGCAATCTTAATAAATCCAAGTATTGGTGTTACTGTCCCATACATTTTGTCCTGAATTTATCCAAAGTAATTTTACACATTCTCCAATCATTTTTCTGCACCATTCTCTCTTCTTTCCAAAAAGCAATCATGTGAATCTAGTTGGGTAGGAAGGGTATGAGATGGAAAAGCAGGATGGACTTGTCTTCTGAACACGAGAGTTGCAGGTGAAGAGAGATCTGTGCCTTAAGGTGTACCTTGCAAGTTCAACGTTGCAATCCTGAAATCTTGATAAGTTGCCTTACACCTGGTTATCATTACTTTAACTGCATGAATAGTGTGTTCTGCCTAGGAGGAAGTGAGAACTGCAGATGTTGGAGATCAGAGTCAAAAGTGTCGCACTGGAAAAGCACAGCAGGTCAGGCAGCATCCAAGAAGCAGGAGAATCGATGTTTCGAGCATAAGCCCTTCATCAGGTATGTTCTGCCTGACTGTTGAACTGCGGGTAATGTGAAGAGGAGGTAACATGCTGAACCTCCTACTTCCTGCATTTATTTTGAAATGGCTCGTTTATGTACTCAGGATTGTTGTCTACAAATCCAACCCAACCAATTACTGTCCTATCAGTCCACTCTCAATCATCAGCAAAGTGATGGAAGATGTCATCAACAGCACTATCAATTAGCACCTGCTTAGCAGGAAATTCCAGGATTTTGTGAATGTAGTGTCAATCAAGCAGGCTGCTTTGTCCTTGATGGAACGTTTCAGAGAACACCTCTGGGACACCCGGACCAACCAACCCAACCACCCGTAGCCCAACACTTTAACTCCCCCTCCCACTCCACCAAGGACATGCAGGTCCTTGGACTCCTCCATCGCCAGACCATGGCAACACGACGGGTGGAGGAAGAGCGCCTCATCTTCTGCCTGGGAACCCTCCAACCACAAGGGATGAACTCAGATTTCTCCAGT
>NC_057741.1:1535515-1590489 GCF_004010195.1 Chiloscyllium plagiosum
GCACATCTTTGGATTGTGGGAGGAAACCGAAGCATCCGGAGGAAACCCACGCAGACATGGGGAGAATGTGCAAACTCTACACAGACAGTTGCCTGAGGCTGGAATCGAACCTGGGATCCTGGTTGTTAGAAACGAAAATCGCTTCTCAATAATCGCTCGAGACAAATTCAGGAAAAGAAAGTTTTATTAACAAGTCAAGTCTGCAGAGTCGGGCACCCTTAAAGAAAAGGCGCGCTGGGGCTTACAAAGTCTCCATTATTTATAGGACAAGTCCCTCCTCTCCTTGGCTCCAACAAGCCATGAGGTTCACATTCTTAAAAACATCATTATTTTTATCACAAAGTCTGCAACAAAAGGCTCCAGAGTCTCCAAAGTTTGTTGTTTTTCTCACCCTGTAGTCTTATCAGTCAAAGGCTTTAATCTGAAACAGATGTCTCAAGTCGTTCCCCCATCCTGGAGTCTTTTCAGTCAAGGACTCATCCTTCCCTGCTGTGTGAATGGCTTCATCAATCAAGAGCCTGCTTGTTTTTACTATCGCTCACAAATTGTCAGCATTCTGCACAATTTAAACTATTCTACTTTTGAGTATATAAAATGGTTGTTAGAAAAGAAACAAAAGTTTTGTCTTTTATTATAGATCAGTCTGTGGTCCAGGCACATCTTAAAGTTTAAACCGAAATTACCTCTCACAGACACAATATAACGAGAGCTCACTGGTCTTTGGATTTTCAGGGTCAGGGTCAGGGGGTGGCCTCTTTCCCTAAATCTCTCTCCTGGAAGAGAGAGAGTTGGCAAATACTTCAGTTGCGCAGATTTTAAAAATGTGTCTATGCTCACAGTGGAAAATGGTGTATTTTTCTAGCGGATTTTCAGCACTAATGCTTTTAACCCTTCTTTGAAACGTTTTTTTAATCGGCACCTCTGGATCCAGGAGTGTGTCAGTTGATTAAATATTCCAGATAATCAAGGGGTTCGCAGTAAACCCTGCCTGTGAGAAACAAAAGCTCACTCACTTTAATAATTTCAGTCCGAGACCAAATATCTGAATCAGAGTCGTTTATTTGTACACTTGCAAGTGGGTGCCTTGTCTAATTGCCAGGTACGGCAATGACAAATGCATAGTAAACCCCAACAAACTCTTGCAATTTATACAGTTTTTTCCCATATGTTTTCCTTATTCCATTGTTTGTTCCCTGCTTTGCTTACGTCACTCATTTCCTTAAGACTTATCCCACAACTTCTGTTTATCCTGTCTTGTCCGTGACAAACTCTTATCTCTGACTCCCATAAGGGTGTTTGACGTCAGTCTACCGTAGGTTATTGATTAGGCATATCTTTTCTTCTATCAGCATCTACTTCTATCCAGAGGCCACTCTGACCTCTTTGATTAGGGTTAGTTCCTGTGTCTCCGTGCAAGTGGGGAAACAGATATTTTTCCTGTTTGCCCATACATCCACCATTGTTCTGTAATCACGTCTCATGCTAACATATCCTTTCTTTTTGCTGAATATATATTTTCTCATTCCTGTTCTGTATCAGAATTTATAGTTGCAGAAATAACATTAATTCATTTATATCCCACACTGCCCAAGCAGGGTTTAGTTTGAGGTATTAACACCCCTTAAAAAACCTACGTGAAAACATCAACACATTTCCTAAAATCAATGTAAAACACACAGAGTAAGTAACAAATATAATGTTGGGGATATACACATCAGTGTTATACGTTACATGAAAAGACTCCTATCGTGGTATTTAGGATCTTTTTTTTAACGGGTTTATTAAGAGTGCTGGTTCATTAATGTATTTTAGATTACATTACATTAGTGTAGAAACAGGCCCTTCGGCCCAACAAGTCCACACCGACCCGCCGAAGCGCAACCCACCCATACCCCTACATTAACCCCTTTTAACGTAACACTACGGGCTTAGCATGGCCAGTTCACCTGACCCGTACATCTTTGTGACTGTGGGAGGAAACCGGAGCACCCGGAGGAAACCCACGCAGACACGGGGAGAACGTGCAAACTCCACACAGAGAGTCGCCTGAGGCGGGAATTGAAGCCGGGTCTCTGGCGCTGTGAGGCCACTGTGCCACCGTGCCGCCCATAAACAAGCGTGTTAAAACAAAGTTTGCTGTGCGATGTTCCAAACCCCTCTAGTAAGGTCATTAGCCATAGTAAATGCAAATTAATATGCCTTTTATGGCAGCTGAAAAAAATAGTGTGGCATGAAATTTTTTGTCTCACTGAAGTGTATCTTGATACAGCAGAGGTTGGGAACTACTGCTTTACAAAATATTTGTCACATTGCTGTAATCCCATAAATCTCTTGAGGGTGCGTGCTTGTCTAATCAAAGATGCACGCAGTATCCAAACAGAATTAATTGTGTGGTTAGGACAGAGGTTCAAACAGGAATAGAGTGTTGGATGGTAGGTGACCACTGCTGGTGATGTGAGAAATGCTTCTCTGCACTTGGTTAAGTGGCTGATGGGTGTTCAAGAGAACCTCACAATCAGGGAGTGTTGAAGAGCATTAGCTATGGGGGGTTTAACTTTCCTTTGTTGAATCGAGCAGGACCTTCTTCCTGCTGCTTTGACAGGAAGAAATTTTTCAAAAATGAAAAGGGACTTTTAATCTTTTGGGTTTGTTCTAGTGTTGCCTTATTCTTCACCATTAGGTTGACCAGAAAAGCTTCACCACACAGATATCTTGTTGAAATTGTAGTCAGTTTCCATTTGATATCATAACTTGCATATTTTAATAGACAACCCTGTATTCCTATGTGTGTTGCTCTTATCATTTCAGAGAGGAGATTATGTTCAAAACAATTTAGAAGATTACAAGCTTGGTGTGGAGATGCCTGGCTTGATATGTTCTGCTCCCCTGCTTCCCAAAAGAGGAGGCTTAAAATTCATCCTGAAGTCTGAAAGAAAGTCTCAAATTATGTAATTTAAGTACCCTGAATGAATAGCTTTAGGGACAAGTTGCACCCTGTCAAAGTTACTCAGTATTGTAAAAACCTCAATTGCGTATGTTCCCTGTACTTGTAAAAATTGTCAGTGTTTATTGATCTGTGCATTGAGTATAAGAGTTGGGAGGTCATGCTGCAGTGGTACAGGACATTGGTTAGGCAACTTTTGGAATATTTGCATGTAATTCTGGTCTCACTGCCATAGGAAGGATGTTATGAAACTTGAAAGGGTTCAGAAAAGATTTACAAGTATGTTGCCAGGGTTGGAGTGTTTGAGCTGTAAGGAGAGGCTGAATAGGCTTGATTTGGAGATACCTGTGCTGGACTGGGGTGTACAAAGTTAAAAATGACACAACACCAGGTTATAGTCCAACAGGTTTATTTACAAGTACCAGCTTTTGGAGCGCTACTCCTTCACCAGGTGAATCAAGGAGCTGCGCTCCGAAAGCTGGTACTTCCAAATAAACCTGTTGGACTATAACCTGGTGTTGTGTGATTTTTAACTTTGAATAGGCTGGGTCGATTTTCCCTGGAGCATCTGAGGCTGAGGGGTGACCTTTATGGAGATTTATAAAATCACGAGGGGCATGGATAGGGTGAATAGTAATAGTCTTTTTCCTAGGGTGTGGAAGTTTAAAACTAGAAGGCTTAGGTTTAGGGTGAGCAGTGAAAGATTTAAAAGAGTCCTGGGGACAACGTTTACATGCAGAGCATGGTGCGTGAATGGAATGAGCTGCCAGAGGAAGTGGTGGAAGCTGATACAATTGCGATATTTATAAGGCAACTAGATATGAAGGGATTAGAGGGATATGGGACGAGATTAGTTTAGGATATCTGCTCGGCCTGCACAAGTTGGACCGAAGGGTCTGTTTCCATGCTGTACAGCTCTATGACTCTGATTCTAAATGGCTCAACTTTTCTCCACCTTTTTTTTTTAACTATGACCTCTCGTTCCTAATAAGAGTTTCATAAATCTTTCCATAGCTCCAATATCTTGGTTGTGCACACAACTGCAAGTACTAAAATAATCTGGATTGTCATATGGGATGGGCCACGAGACCTGGGTTCAAGTTTCAGTTGCTCCAGGAGAATGTAGGAACATCTATCAATGGGTTAATGAGAAAGTATCTGGGGAATATGCTGGCCTCACACACACAGTGTATGCAACTCAAGAGTGAGGGATGATTCAGTGGAACTGAAAGATTTGGATAGTTTCTCTTTGCTACTTTTTTGATTTGCCATGCTGCATTACAGCTTTTACTCTCATGTTTGCTGCTACATTTCCACAACACATGATAATGCTCCTTAGTAGCAATAAGTACATGTGAGATTCAGCATTTAGGGCTTACAGTTTTGTTTCTTTCAAAAGAATAGCACATTTGTTTTTGGGACCCTAATTCTTTGTAGTTTTTTTGATTGGCAATAGACGTAGCACATTAATGGTTAACAATTTATATAACGTTGAATTTAAAAAAAAACTAACAAGGATATTAGAATCTCCTCAGATCAGATGACTGATTCCTGAACTGGCTGGTCACACAATCAATGTGTTACTGTTATTTTTTTTTGAGAATTGCGCTGGCTGGTCACACTGCCACTGTCTACTGTTATATTTCAGTTCTCTTTTTGTTTCATTTCACTGGCTGGTTGCAGTCTGTGTGTTACTCTTTTTGTTTTTTGAGCAAGTACAGTGATGATTTTGTAGCAGGACTTGGCCTTTGCACTACGGTGTTTATATTTGCAATTTCTTTTGCTGTGTTCTCACCTTTTTTGTGTTAGGACTGAGTCCCTATACCTCAGCTGCACTTTTACAAATTGATTGTGTCTCTGTGGGTGGACCAGGCCACTGTAGAGACTGAACATCTTGTCTGTGTGCTGTGAGGTGTACATTCATTGCATTCTGGAGTGGACTCCGCCTTTGGCTGTGGACTTTGGTTTGGTAATGGACTCAACTTTTTTGATGGTTGGTTTTATCACCTGCACAGTGTCTTTTGTGTCCCTGGGTCTGGCAGGCCTTACTGTGAGCCAGACAGTGAGTAGGTTGTTCTGAAAGCTGTCACTCCTTGAGCCCTAGAGGGTGGGCAGACTGTCCTGAGCGCTGTCGTCCTTTGGAAGGACTGGACGGGCTTTCCTAGAAGTAGCGGGAAGGTATGTCAGGGCAGACCAAGAGCCAGAAGGTGCGTAGGAGCGGCTGAGAGGTGTGTGGGCTATCCTGAGCGCCATCGTCACGGGGAAGTATTGGAACAGGCTGTCCCAGACCTGGCTGGATGGCACATAGAGACAGGTAAGGGTGGACTGAGAGCCAGAAGGCAAGTAGGCAACCACGAGAGCCAGAAGGTGGGTAGGCCATCCATAGCGCTATAGTCCTGGGAAGTTTTAGGGACAGGCAATCCTACAGGTGGCCGGAAGATGGAAAGGGCAGCCCGAGAACCGGATGGTGCATTGGGGCGGACTGAGAAGCAGGAATGTAGGTAGGCTGTCCTGATTGCTATCATCCCGGGATGGGCTGTCCTAGAGGCAGCAGGGAGGTACGTCAGGGTGGACCTAGAACCAGAAGGGGCATGGGGGAGGGCTGCCTTTCCGTGGCCAAAATGTGGAAGGTGGAAGGGGCAGGCGGATTGCTGGTTTACTGGGGTTGTCTGTGGAACCCTATTTTAATATTCGGTTGATTAGATAAATATGATAAGCTGAATTTTGGAAAAGCAAATCATAGTAGAATTTAAACATTTAATGGTAAGGTCCTAGAGAGTGTTCTTAAACAAAGAGACCTTGGAATGTCGAGTTCGGTGGCTCAGTGGTAGCATTGCTGCCTCACAGCACCAGGGACCCAGGTTTGATTTCAACTTCGGGTGACTGTGTGCAGTGTGGAGATTGTCCCTGTGCCTGCGTAGGTTTCCTCCGGGTACTCCAATTTTGTCCCACAATCCAAAGATGTGCAGATTAGGTGAATTAGCCATGCTAAATTGCCCTGAGTTTTTGGGGATGTGTAGGTTATGTGCGTTAGTCAGAGGCAAATATAAGATAATAGGGTAGGGGAATGAGTCTGCGTGGGTTACTGTTTGGAGGGTCGGTGTTGACCTGTTGGGGCAAAGGGCCTGCTTCCAAACTGTAGGGATTCTATGATTCTATAATAGCCAATAAAAAGTTGTTGATACAGTGAATGAAGGTTCCTGTGAGAAATATCACTAGTCATCATACCCTCAGTTTTCCATATTCACTTACTGCCAAGAAAATATTGTAAATACTGCCACAAAATATATAAAATGTTGGCCTAGACTTCATGGACATGAATCTTATCCCATTAATTTTAATAACAATGAGGCCATTATAATTGGTAAATCAATCTATTTATTTGAAATAAGTATAAAGAACACAAAGTTCCAATATTAGTGAACAAAGGTACGTAAGAATTTATTGCCTTCTCAGTGATTCTACATGAGTGTTCATGACTTTATTACAGTGCCTCAGTCAGTTTCAAAGTATATTGGCCAATATAACAGGTTTTAAGAAGTGATAAGTCTACATAACCTAAAAACATTTGCTGCTCATAAATTTCTGTTTGAGGTGCAAATGAATTGTTTAAATTGTTGCTAACAGTTAGAAACGAATAATTGCTCATAAATGATATGCGTCAACCTCAATTCAGAGAAGTTCAGAACTTAGGTGTGACCCAATTTAATTCATCCAAGTAGAAATATAATAGTTGACAATGCCCCTTATTTGAAAGCATTGCATGATTTCTCTTTCCCTATGCTCAGGAAGTATTGCAGCTTGGTGGGTAGCATCCCTCCCATTTGAGCCAGCAGTTCCAAATTTGATTTTGTCTCCATGGCTTGACAATGCTCCCAATCAAGCTAATCATCAATCTTTAAATCCTTCTAATGTGCCAATGGAAGATGGTAAGAGTGGGAGAGTCTTGTGGCTGACCAAATCTGATGTGTCTGCAAATGGAGCCTTGCCCTTCACGCTGGCTGGGGGACCTGTTCTAGGAAAACCTAGCCGTAGAAACCAAAATGACCAAGTGCTTCGTCTGCCTCGTGGCACTAGACAAAGGAAACAGTCTAAGATATCTATATTCAAACAAGTTCTAAAAGTGGAAGAGAAAGCAAACAGACTTTTGGAGCTCAGCACACTCCAAAAAAAATTGTTTTTATTTTCTATGTCATAGTCATCCCTACATTCTACATTCCTATTAACAACTCATCATACTGTTTCTTTTAAAATAGTATATTTTTATTGAGAAAAAGATTTTTTAATATTACAAGTACAAAACAATGCAATTCAAAACAGTACAAAAATAAACCCAAATAATAAAAAAATCCCCAACCCATCCTCCTGTACAAATGTATAAACATATATAGAAAAATATAAAAATAAAAAAAATCTAAACTAGCTATTTAACTAAATAAATAACCAACAACAAACAAATAAATATTAATAACTCAGCCCAGCCAAACAAAACACTCATACATTCACAGTTCCTCCTCTCTGGATATTGGACTCGTGAAACACAATCGTTAACGGCTATATGAAAGCCCTTGTTAGTGTGGCAGATAAATCTGTGTCCAGGTATTCCAAAGAGGCCTGCCATGTCTTGTAAAAATTCTCAGTTTTGTAGTGTACCATATTTGTGAGAAAATCCAAGGGGTTGTGCACCATAACAATTTTCCACCAGCCCGACAGGCTTGTGGAGGGGGGGGTTTCGGATATCCAACCTAGCAAGATATTCTTTCGTGCACAGAATGTGAGAATATTGAT
Source organism: Chiloscyllium plagiosum (assembly GCF_004010195.1). Classification (NCBI taxonomy): domain Eukaryota; kingdom Metazoa; phylum Chordata; class Chondrichthyes; order Orectolobiformes; family Hemiscylliidae; genus Chiloscyllium; species Chiloscyllium plagiosum. Next base: position 1,543,248 of record NC_057741.1, read on the forward strand.
AAGTTTTTTTTTATGCATGTCTGCAGGAGTTACAGTGGGTAAGCCCAAAAGGAGAGAGATAGGGTCCTTCTTCACCCCTTCACCCAAAATACTCTCCATTGCACCCGCCACAGCACTCCAATATGTTTGAAGCCTATCACAAGACCAAAGACAATGGATAAGAGTGCCTGTACAAACCTTGCACGTGGGACATGTTGAAGATACCCCTGTTTTAAATTTTGACAAATGGTCTGGAGCCAAGTGGACCCTGTGGAGAATCTTCAACTGTAAAGCATGGGTCCTATTGCAAATTGATATCTTCTTTGCATTCTCCCAAATATCCTCCCATGCCTCTGAGGAAACTTCAACACTCAGCTCTCTTTCCCACATCTTGCAGAGTCGATCAGACCTCAATTGATGATATAAAGTACTGACAGAGAGTGTACTCTTAGCCCTGAGCACCCCCCTTTCCATGTCAGATTTGCAGGGATCAGTCAAAAGTGTGTTTTTTTTAAATAAAATCCCTAACTTGAAAAAAAGCAAAAGCGGTCTCAATTAGATAACTCGTACTTCCATACTAAGCGGTCTCAATTAGATAACTCGTACTTCCATACTAACTGATCGGAGGACATTACTTCTCCCTCAACTAAATCACCCATGCAAGACACACCCCTAGCTGCTCAACGTTTAAATCCTGAGTGTCTCATACCCGGTTGAAAACCTAGCATATCCACTAAAGGTGTAAACAAAGATGTTTTGTCAATATTACCTTCCCTCTACCGAATTGCCCTCCATGCTTTAATAGTATCGATGACTATTGGGTTATGGCAATATTCTCTAACTGTCCTCATCTTGTCCAAAAACAGAAAACTGGTAAGGGGAGTATCTTGCCTGAGAGGCTTCGATATCTAGCCATACTGAAAGAGGGTCCCCACAAACCCAATCACTCCGTTGGTCAAAAGCGAGCTTAATTGGTAATTTTTAATGTCTGGAAGATCCGCTCCCCCCAATCTGTGAGGCAACTGCAGTTTGGCTAATTTAATGAGGGGCCACTTACGATGCCAAATAAAGGAGCTGAACCAGCCAGTCTCAAGTGTTTGTTTCTTGAAAATCAGGGGGTGCATCCATATAGGGTATAACAAACAAGGGAGAATATTCATCTTAATAAGCACTATCCGACTCAACCACCAGACTGGAAGTGTCTCCCAGCTTTGAAGATCTTGTTTAATTTTTCCAAATAGTTGAATAAAATTGGCTTTAAACAGCCAATCCAGAACTGGAGTAATGAATATGCCCAAATACACAAAACCCCCGCTATGACCACCTAAATGGGAATCTATAGTCACCCTCAAAAGCCAGCTCCTTCGTAAAACCACCCATAGGCATAGCCTCTGATTTAGCAAAATTAATCTTATACCCTGAAAAGCACCAAATGCGTGAATGCATTGTATCAGGTGAGGTACTGATTTGTCAAAAAAAATTAGGACATCGTCTGCATACAACGAGATCTTATGTAATTTTGACCCACTTCTGGAGCTAATATATTGGGATCCCCACGAATGGCCTCTGCCAATGGTTCAATCACCAACGTAAAAGGCAATAGTGAAAGGGAACAGCCCTGCCGGCTGCCCCTAAAAATATTAAAATTGCTTGATCATACCCCGTTGGTAATGACCACTGCGAGAGGTACACTGTAGAGAATCTTTACCCATCTAGTGAAGACTTTGCCCAAACCAAATCGCTCTAGAGTATAGAAAAGGTACAGCCACTCAACTCGGTCTGGCCTTCTCTGCACCTAAAGAAATCACCAATCCCTGTATTGACTGCTGTTGGTATGGTTGAATTATGTTAAGCAGCCTCCTAACATTATTGGAGGATCTATGACCCTTTATAAAGCCCATCTGATCCTCTTTAATAATAGAAGGTAACACAATCTCCAGCCTTAATGCAAGAGTCTTAGAGAAGATTTTAAAGTCCACATTTAAGAGCAAGATGGGCCTGTATGAAGCATAGTCTTCCGGGTCCTTCCCTTTTTTAAGGATAAGTGAAATATTGGCCTCTCTCGGAGATGGTGGGAGACAGTCATGACTGTATGAATCATTAAACATTTTCAGCATCGGGCCTGACAGTACACTTATAAATTCCTTATAGAATTCACTGGGAAGTCCATCAGGACTGGATGCCTTTCCACTCTGAAGCTGCCTCACAGCTTCCTGCACTTCTTGCTCTGATAATGGGGCATTGAGAAAGGACTGTTGTTTGGGAGTCACACCCGGGAGCTTCAGATCTCTAAAAAAGGATTCCATTTTGGCCTGCCCCTCCTCACAATCCTCAGATTAGTATAACTTAGAGTAAAATCTTTGGAACGCCACATTAATCTTTTTAGAATCACATGTTAGGTTCCCAGACCCTTCCCTAATCGCAGTAATGGTTTGTGGGGCACTCCTCTTTCTGGCAAGGTATGCTGAGTATTTGCCTATCAACCAAGCCTGTGTTGATGTCTACGAACGCCTGAAATTCTCCACAACTTACTATCCATGAGGATAAAGGGATCCATTTGCCAGTACCTTGAACCCACTGTAACGTTCTTAGTCTTAACACTGGAGCATGATCAGAGATGGTAATATTACCAATTGTTCAAGATGCCATCAGATCAGGGTTACCGCAGGGGTCAGAAAAAAAAAATCAATCCTCGTGTGACATGTGCAGATTGGAGAAAAACGTGAAATCCCTACCTGTATGGTGGAGACTCCTCTAGACGTCCACCAACCTAATTCCCCACACAGACTGTTTAGTTTATACAGAGGGTATCGAGGGACCGTTGGGCAACCTGTCTACTGTGGGATCCATGAGACAGTTAAAATATCCCACTATAATGATGTGCCGGCACTCAAGACCTATCAATTTAGAAAAAGCATCGACCAAAAATTTAAGGGGACGAGCTGAGAGACAATAAACATTTAAAACACAGTATTCTTCCACATTTATCAAGGCCTTAAGAATTACAAACCTCCCGGATGTGTCTTTAACACATTCCAACAATTTAAATGGGAGATGTTTCCTAACCAATATAGCCACTACCCTACTTCTGGTATTAAATGATGAAAATTAAACTCGGTCAAAGCCATTCTGCTGTAATTTCAGATGCTCCTTGTCATCCAGATGTGTCTCCTGTAATCAAGCAATATCCACCTTCTCCTTTCTAAGACTCAAGAGTACCTTCTTTCTCTTTATTGGCGAGTGACTTTCTTTGATATTCCAGATACACCATTTAATTAAATCATTGGCCATAATCTTCTGCAATTACATTTAAATTCCAGAGAGGAGGAACCCGAACCACAAACTGTTGAGCCTTTGTGTCACGTGATCCACCAAATATAAAAACTACATAAACTAAAACCACTACATTTAACAAATCTACAAAATTATTAAAAATAAAAAAACAAAAACCAGAAAACAAACCAACATATAAAGCACCAACAGCGCTGGGTAGGGAAACTCACCCCCTGGCCGGAGGGGTAACTACCCGTCCCGAACTGCCCATATGTAGGCATCTAACCATCCCAACCACCTTCACTTCTCCCAGATAGAGCTGCACCACAAACACAAGCAGAAAAGAATAAACTCCCCATAGAATATCGATATGAATAAAAAATATATATTTTATTAAAAAAAAGGGCAAATAAATATCCACCCATCCTTTGGTATATCCTAACTTAGAAATTGAAAATGTACATCTTCACCACTGTCAGATATAGTATAAACGAAATTATTATCAATAGAGGAAAAAAAAGAAAAATAAACCTCCAACCGGATTTCCTCCGTTTCTTTTACAAAATAAAAGAACACATACCCAAACAACACTATTTAGACATACTACAATTGTTCAAATTAGGTTAGTTTGTCCATAAAGTTTCTTGCCTTCTCCAATGTGTCAAAGAGATGTATGGATCCATCTAAGGTGATCCAAAGCACTGCTGGAGATCTCAGTGAGTACTGAATCCGAACTCCCTCAGTCTTCTCTTGACACCGTTGTAAGATTTTCGTTTCTGGATCACAGCTGCTGAAAAGTCCTGAAAAATCATGATCCTAGAGCCCTCGTAAATTAGGGCCTTTGGATCCTTCCCCTGGAAAAAGGAGAAAGTGAGGACTGCAGATGCTGGAGATCAGAGCTGAAAATGTGTTGCTGGAAAAGCACAGCAGGTCAGGCAGCATCCAAGGAGTAGGAGAATCAACGTTTCGGGCATGAGCCATCCTTCCCCTGGACTCTGGAAGCCTCCATGACTCTCTCCTTATCCCGTAATGATGGAACCGCACCAGGAGAGGACGAGGACGTTGACCCAGACTCAATCTCCGCGCTGTGACCCGGTGAGCCCTCTCTATCTTCAAATCCTCTCGTGCCAGCCTCCAAATCAAGGAATTTCGACAGCCATTCCTCAACAAATTCCACAGGCTGCTCACCTTCCTTACCCTCAGGCAGACCGATGATCCGAATGTTTTTTCTCTGCCCCTGTTTTCAAGATCATCCACTTGGCCACGCAAATTACGGGCCTGTGTCTTCAGGGCTTGGATCTCATCCTTGGATGAACTGGCATCAGCTTCCGCCAATGTGACCCTGTGCTCCACCTCATCTGTTCTCTTCTCCAGGTTTCCCAGCTGCTGCTCATGCTTCTGCAGCATGAGAGAGACTGGAGCCAGCTTTTCTTCAATCTGTTTTCCCAGCATCTCATGAGTCTTCAAGAGCCGGTTCACCAGGTCCGGGGAGTAATCGATCCGAGGCTGCTGCAGGCTGAACTGCAGACCCGGCCTTGGATGCTCCTCCTCCCTTTTTCGGCATCTCTGGATGGCTGAAAGTAAAGGTAAGTTCATTTTTAGATGTATCTTGGGACTCCATGATCTTTCCAGAGTCCCAAGAAATTCTGATGACCTGGGTTGGGCGGGTTAAAGGACCATCCCATTTCTGCTGCGATGCAAAGCTCTGCAGTGCGATCTCCTCAGATTGCCGCCATCTTAGATCCCCCCCATCATACTGTTTTGACAGTTAAAAATTAATCCAGTCTCTTGTTGCCTATAAAATTATTTTCTTGTTATCTGTAGTGAAACTGGAGTTCATCTCCAGTGAGAAAAGCATCGTGTGGGAACAAAATGGCAAAACCGAATAACAGTGGTCTGGCCAGACAACCCTTTGGGGCCAGCAGTTAGTAAATGATCCCCACATAAGAAGGTGGGACAAACAGAATGGTGACGTCTGTCAGGTATTTCCCTGTTCCCATTCCCCTGCCCTATTATTCGTAGCTAGAAGCTGACAGGATGCCAGTGTCCTGTACAGTCAAACAAAGTGAATGGAGCCCACAAGATCTTGCAGGCTTCTTCCACAGACAGAAATGGTCTACAAGATATAAAACAAAAAAAAAACATTTACAACATATCTGCTGATTTAGCAGTCTAATTCTCTGTTGCTGCATAAGGCTTCCATGCCCAAGTAATGTGCACATTCCCTTTCACAATGGATGCTGATAGACATGCCATTGTTGACATCTGAAATAAAAGCAAAACATGTAGGGGAAATCCCATGTGCATTAGCGGCATCTGTGTAAAGGGAAGTAGTTTTGAGTCCAACATGACATTGGAAATCCAGGTTTTCCCCACATTCCATTAGTTTTAACTCAGAGTGCTTCTTTCTCTTTTAACAAGTTCTCCATCTGGAAGTCAATCTAGTGGACAGGTTTGGGAACATTCCGGAGGAGGGCACAGCCTGAGTAGCCATTGGGAACCTGCTGTGTTATTGAGAGCAGGTCAGTGGGTCTGTGTGAAGTTGATTGCTCAATCCTAGTCGGCATTGTCAAAATCTGAAAGGTCGTATCACTACTGCAGGGTTAGAGCAAGGCAGAGCCATTAGGAGAGAAGAAGTCAGTATGGTGGTGTAGGAGACTATGTTACTTTTTGTCATGTTCCATAAACAGCGTGGTTAAGGCATTCATCATTTCTCCTAAAACTTTTCATCTCAGCAAGTTTTGAGGTTTTGGATGTAGGTTTGCTCGCTGAGCTGGAAAGTGCATGGACTGTAACAAACACTACATTGGACAAACAGGCAGAAAACTAGCCACCAAGATACATGAACACCAACTCGCCACAAAAAGACATGACCCTCTCTCACTAGTATCCTTACCATACAGATACGGAAGGACACCACTTCAACTGGGACAACACATCCATCCGAGGACAAGCCCAAGAATTCCAAGAAGCATAGCATTCCAACCAGAACTCTACCTGAGAAACACCCCCTGAGAAAAGGAACCGGAAGTGACTTCTCCACAGGAAATGACATCACCCACCCTAAGAGAACCTTCCAGCTTAATGAGCAAACCTATATCCACTTCTCATCTCCTTTCAGAATAACCTGTTTATTCCCCATAATACTTAATAGCAACCATTCCTTTCGGGAGCTCGATGACTGTGTCCCTTATTGAGGTCTGTTAATAAATGGAAATTTGTTATTGTCATGGAAGTTTTGGTGGTGGTTGAGTGTATATATTATTTAATTTGGATAAATGTGAGGAATTGCATTATGGTAAAATGAACAAGGACAGAACTTATACAATTAAAAGTAGGACCTTGGGCAGTGTTGTAGTATAGAGAGACCTAGGGGTGCAGGTACATAATTCTTTGAAGTTTGCATCACATATAGATAGGGTGATTAAGAAGGTGTTTAGCATATTTGCCTTCATTGCTCAACCCTTTGAGTATAGGAGTTGGATGCTATGTTAGGTTGTATTGGAAATTGGTGAGGCCTGTTTTGGAGTACTGTGTCCAGTTCTGGTTGCCCTGTTATAGGAAAGATAATATTAAGCTGGAGAGTATTCAGAAGAGATTTACCAGGAGGTTACTGGGAATGGAGGGTTTGAGTTATAAGGAGAGGCTGGATAGCCTGGGACCTTCTTCACTGGCATGAAGAAAGTTGAGGGGTGACCTTAGAGATTTATAGAATCGTGAAGGGTATAAATAAGGCAAACAGCAAGTGTTTTCTCCCTCGAGTAGGGGCTTTCAAGACTACGGCCATATTTTTAAGGTAAGAGGAGAAAGATTTAAAAAAGACATGGGGCAATTATTTTACACAGGGAGGGGTTTGTGTGCGGAATGAACTTCCAGAGGAACTGATGGATATGGGTACAATTACAATGTTTAAAAGACACTTAGATAAGTGTATGAATGAGAAATGTTTGGAGGGATATGGGCCAAATGCAGGCATGTAGGACTAATTTAGTTTGGGCTTATGGCTGGCATGAACTGTTTGGACCGGAGTCTATTTCTGTACTTTTTGACTGTGACTCTATAAAATAAGTTGCTGGAATCCAAGGCCTTTTCAACATTCTATGAATCATTTTACATATTTAGACTTAGTGCGAGGTTTGCACTATTACATCTCTACTCAGAATCTCTCCACATCATATGATTTCTTACATTGTTACTATTTTCATATTCAGGTATTAGCCCTTTACGCTATCTCCACCCCTTTGCCTTTGTATGATGTTTACATCCTCCTCAGAGAACTGGGTGAGTTGGAGACGAGATGGGATTGAGTTTGCGATGTACAACATTTTTACAATTCACTTGGCCCCAACTCTTCTCTTATTGTGTGTTAAAATGATCTTGTATTTCCTGAGGAGTATGTGGCTGCCTTCTTCCTATAAAAATGTGTACCTCATGGTGTTCTATACCAAAACATATTTGCCAGTTACATAACCATTCTACAGATTTTTTTAAAAATGTCTTTCTGCATTGTGGTGTTCTTTTTTTTTAGATTAGATTACATTACAGTGTGGAAACAGGCCCTTCGGCCCAACAAGTCCACACCGACCCGCCGAAGCGAAACCTACATTTACTCCTTACCTAACACTATGGGCAATTTAGCATGGCCAATTCACCTGACCTGCACATCTTTGGACTGTGGGAGGAAACTAGAGCACCCGGAGGAAAGCCACGCAGACACGGGGAGAACGTGCAAACTCCACACAGTCAGTCGCCTGAGGCGGCAATTGAACCCGGGTCTCAGGCGCTGTGAGGCAGCAGTGCTAACCACTGTGCAACCGTGCCGCCTCTTTTTCTAATGAATATTTATATGAATATAATGATAATCCTCTTGCCAACCAATCAGTATTGTCCTATCATTCAGTAAAAATATTGATTTCCTTTTATTTTAATATTTCTTGAGCATTGTCCTTATGAGTGCAAGACAAAAAAGCTTCAATTTAATGTATCTTTTGCAGCATTATTAAAGTGGAAATTATTAAGTTATCTAGGAATAGAACACTGAAATACAATTTAGTCCCAGTATGGATACAGATGCATAATTGCATCCTAAATATCTGTTCTCATCCCTGGCCCCACAAAGCCAAAAACGTCCTCAGTCCTTTTTTGAACAGCCTCTAGAAAACTAACACTGGACAAAGGCTGACATGTGAATGGATCCCTGCCTAATTTCCTCTCTCATCTTCTGCCCACCCCTTGCATTAATGCTGTTAAATAGGAGAAAAGGCAAAAAAAGGCCTTTGCCTTGTTTTAGTAATATGTAGATCAGTGTATGTATGTCCCACTGAGACCTGAAGTTGTACCTATAGCCCAATTCTCCAAACTCATTTACCATTTCTAGATTAAATTAGACTTACAGTGTGGAAACAGGCCCTTCGGCCCAACAAGTCCACACCGACCCGCCGAAGCGCAACCCACCCATTCCCCTATATTTACCCCTTTACCTAAAACTACGGGCAATTTAGCATGGCCAATTCACCTGACCTGCACATCTTTGGACTGTGGGAGGAAACCGGAGCACCCGGAGGAAACCCACGCAGACACGGGGAGAACGTGCAAACTCCACACAGTCAGTCGCCTGAGGCGGGAAATGAACCCGGGTCTCTGGTGCTGTGAGGCAGCAGTGCTAACCATGAGTGATGAATTACTGCAGGGATTTTCTGGAACAACATTATTTGATATATACCATTTTTACATGGTTGCTGCCTTCTGTTTATGTTACAGCCCCCCAAGAAAATGTATCCACCCTCATTTGACACAATGTATCAACCTTCTCATTTTGTTTTCTATCATGTCATTATGCCATTACTGACACATACACTTGAGGTAAGAATGATACTAGTGATGAAATTATTTTATTAAGTGGACTGTTTCTTCCTATGTTTGCAGTTGCTTTAAATTACTTGGAGCTGCATGAGGAACATGCTGGATGTCCTCTAGGATATTTTCCTTGTGGAAACATTTCAAAATGTTTGCCACAGATTCTCCACTGTAATAGTGTGGATGACTGTGGAAATAAAGCCGATGAACAAGATTGTGGTATGTAAATAATTAACTACATTCTTCTGTCAGAGGATGTATTGCTCCTAATGTCTAGCTTTAGTTGCATGTGCATTTCACTGTCACTGTCAAAGAGCCTAAAGAAGTGTGATTTTAACTTGGCACAGAGTTTGTCATGCTGTAGATAGAGATGTTCTGCCACTGCTTCCTGCCCCCATAACATTCTGTAGCCTTTATGAACAAGGTCATTTTCCTGGTATGCATTTGAGAACGCAACAAGACTATGGAAAGTCCACAACTTCGCCACAATACATTCAAAAGTACACACAAGAATACAGGAAACGGAAGCAGGAATAGACCATATGACCCCACTAGAGTCTGCTTTGTTATTCAGTAAGGTTATGACTGCTCTGTCATTCAGTAAGATTATGACTGACCTGATTGTGGCCTTAACGCCAATTTCCTGCCTACTGTTCATCAACTTCCACATACTTTACAATGTTACAAGGTTGATCTGCAAGTTTGGTGCTTGGTCCTTTGAGTGGTGCTCCTATAAGTCAGTTAAGGAGGGAATTTGTGACATCAAAATGATGCCCCATCAGAAATGTCTGGCATCTGCTGGTGGTGCTCATGCGGGGCTATGGCAGAAGCAAAAGGGTGTAATTGAATGAAGGAAATTGGCCACAAACCTGGTATTTCCTGTACATAACACCACACCCACAGCACCATGGTTAAGTCTTAACTTCACTAAAATGACCTTGCAAGCCAAGTGATTGTAGTCAAGCAGGCAGTGCTCCGCTATCTGCTCAAGGGCAGGTAGGGATAGGCAATAAAGACTGACCTTGTTAGTAATGCTCATCATCCTGTAAGTGGGTGATAAAAAAATCTCTAATAATTTCATGATGTGAAGTATTGGCACCATTTAAGAAAAAGTCTCTAGCAACCTCTACCCATTGGAAGATTTATAAAAGTTTCAGCATACCTTCCTTATACTTTGTAAAACCAAGAAACCGATTAAGTTTTTGTTAAATCTTTTGTCCTTATAATATCCACCTCGCTCTCCCTGTTCCTGCATCTCCTTTAATACTGTAGGTCTTTCAAATACATGAAGCTTAGCTCCAATTTTTCAATCCCTTTAAATAAGTCAGACAGCTTTGATCAAGGCAGATGTCAGTCCTATCTGTTCAGGCTTCTTCAGTAGTTACTACAGACACTTTACAGAATTTATTCCTTTTTCAATGCACACTTCTTTACAACAACCTCCTTGTTTGACCAGGAAGAACAGGTTTTCTCTACCCAGCCTCACCATTGCCATTTCCATTTCATTTGTTTTGTCCACTATGACCCTTCTTCTAGGACTTTAAATAAAGCCACTGCTAATGAAGTGAGTGTTCATATAGTTCACAATGTGAGGGTGCATTATTAGAAGTTAGTGAGACTCAAGGTTCAATTTTGGGCAAGCCTCAGATATTTGGTTGGGTGTATACTTTGTTATCAGAATGGAATCTGCCCAGAACCAAAATTCTACACTTAATTTTCACATTTTCATTCAATAACATGATTTTAAAAATGTTCAAGTGTTAAACTTCTCTTTAAAGCATGCTGAAGGATTTCTTTATCCATTAGTTTTCAGGGTCAGCTCTCATTGCTTCACATAATTTGTGAACATATATCTCTGTATCTGAATTAATTTTGTGCTGTGTTTTAAAAATGCTTTCTCAATTGTAGATGACAGCAATGGATGGTCTAAGGTTTTTGAGTTATATTATGGAAGATTTTCAAAATATGAAACACCATTTACCAACTGCTGTAAGTTTCTAAAAGCTTTACAAAACTTTCTTCATGTTTTGGTCAAATGTTAGTTTCTACTCAAGGAAAGGTGTCGGAGTTAGTCAGAAAAGTAGGATTCCCTTTGGAGAAGTTAGCTGTCCTTTGGAGAGATCAGGTTTTCTTCAAGGTTTTATAAATGTGTAGAAAAGTGGATAATTTCACTAGCTATCTGTTAATATAAAGGTAAGGGTTACCTTTAAAAGATTAGTGCTGCATAACAGATTTCACAGCCTGTCATTCTCACAGCAGGGGTCTGTAAGCATCACAGTTTGATTCACAGGTCCAACTGTGATAAAGTCTTTGATGTTTGTTTTCATAGGAGTTTAAATACCTGAAGGAAGTATTTTTAATGAATTAAATATTTGGAAAGAATTTAAATGTATTGAATGAACTTTTATAGATTAAAGATTTTTTAAGACAAGTGATGTATGCAATACATACTTAGAACTTTATTTCATCTCACCATGGCTCATGCCCACAGTAAATATAGGCATGAGGGGTAAGGCAAAGGGTATGAATATGGGGGACATGATTTTCCTGAGTTGGCAGTGGGTTGGCTTTGGTTATAAAGGGCCATTGGGCGAGTAGAGAGGCATAGTTAGAATGGAGGTTAAAAGGGGCCATGGGAGGGTTCATGAGATGGCATGGATGGAACTATGAGTGTATGCGGTCTGAGGAGATGTGATGGACAAGAGCTATGTTTTGCTTCATTGTTTTAATTACAACTAGAATAAAATCCCAGTGCACAAGAGCATTTTTAACAAGCCACCTCTGTGCGCAGCAGCTGCTCTGGCTGCCTGCTGACCATCCTCGAGGCAGTGGCCCCAACTCTTGTTAACACGAGAATGAAAGTCTGAAAATTTGATACATTTTCTCAGTAATGAAAATTCTTCTTCAATGGCCTCGAAAATCCATTGTTGGTATTTGTGGAATCACCATGGATTATCATTGGTACACCATATAGTTGTAATACCAACAAGTTATTGACCATGGGATTATAATCTTTCCTCCCCTTTTCCTGTCAATGACCTTAATTTTGATCACCACATTACAAACAAAGAAAGAACAATATCGTACAGGAACAGGCCTTTTGGCCTTCCCAGCCTGCGACAACACATTTTGCTGTGAAAACTGTCTTCACTTACAGGATCCGTAACCCTCTACTCTCTTCCTATTCATGTATCCCTCCAGGTGCTTCTTGAATCCTCCTATTGTGTCTGCTTCCACCACCACCTCTGGCAGTGCATTGCAGACACTCACCAACCTTTGTGTGAAAGACTTGCCTCGCACATCTCTTTTAAACCGCCATCCCACACCTTGAACCTGTGTCCCCTAGTAATTGACTCCTCAACCCTGGGAAAAAGCCTCATTTTCCACTCAATCCATGCCATTCGCAATCATCTAATCTTCTATCAAGTTTCTACTTAACCTCTTGCATTCCAGCTTTGTCTATCCAACCTTTCTGCATAGCTTAAAATCCCCCATACCAGACAACATCCTGGTAAACCTTTTCTGTACCTTATCCAAAGCATCAACACCCTTCTTGTAGTGTGGTGACCAGAATTATATGCAATATTTCAAGTGTGACATAACGAAAGTTCTATAAAGCTACAGCATAACCTGCCTATCCTTATACTCAATGCCCCTTCCCATAAAGGCCAATACGCTATAGGCTTTTTTACTACCTTTTCTATCTGCAATGCCACCTTTAGTGATCTGTGGACTTGCATACCCAGATCCCTCTGCATATCAATACTTCTAAGGGTTCTGCCATCACTATATAATTTCCATCCGTACCTTCCAAAATGCATCACCTCACATTTGTCCAGATTGAACTCCATCTGCTCTTTTTCTGCCTATGCCTCCAACAGATCTGTATCCTGCTGACAATCTTCCTCACTAGCTACAACTCCACCAGTCTTGTATCATCTGCAAACTTACTAATTAGACCAGCACATTTTCTTCCAAATCATTTATGTGGACCACAAACAACACAGAGGTCCCAGCATTGATACCTGTGGAACACCGCCAGTCACAACTTTCCATTCCAAAACGCATCCTTCCACTGCTATCCTTTGATGTCTATGACTAAGCCAGTTCTGTATCCATCTTGCCAGATCACCCCTGATACTATGTAACTTCACCTTCTGTACAAGTCTGCCATGAGGGATCATGTCAAAGGCTTTACGAAGTCTATGTGGACAACATCAATGGTTTTTCCCTCATGAATCATTTTGGTCACCTCCTCAAAAAACTCAAAGTTAGTGAGGCACAACCTCCCCTACATAAAACTATGCTGCCTATTGCTAATAACATTTGCTTCTAAATGCATATAGATCTTGTCCTTGAGATTTTTTTCTAATAATGTCCCTACCACTGATGTGAGGCTCACAGGCCTATAATTTCCTGGATTGTCCCTGTTACCCTTAAACAATGGAACAATATTGGCTATTCTCAGTCCTCTGGGACCTCACCTTGTGGCCAAAGAGGATACAAAAGTGTCTGTCAATGCTCCAGCAATTTGTTCTCTCACCTCCCTCAATATTCCAGGATAGATCCCATTAGAACCGGTGACTTAGCTACTGCAGTTCTTTTTAAGATGCATAATACCTCTTTTTTTTTAATTGCAACTTAGCTTAGAGATTCGACACTCCCCTCTGAGATCATCTTCCACCAATTCCTTCTCTTTGATGAATAATTACAGTTGAATTATTGCAAAAACAGTGCTTGAGAAGCCAGCTTGGTCTTCTGATGTTCTGGCACAATATTGATAACCTGTAGAAATGTCAGTAATGAGATGACTGTACTGAACATACAATACATCTAACAAAGAAAGTTAGGGTAACTTGCCCTGGCTTCCATTAATTGTGACTTATTTTTTTCCAGATCTGCTCCTGTCCAGTATTACCCTCAACTGCACTCATGTTCTTTCTCCCATTGGTGACCAGAAATCCTATCGGCTGCCTACCTGCATATTTAATTACACACAATCCAGAAGGTTAATTCTTAGTAATGGTGAAATCAGACAAGTGAGCAGAAGACCATTTTCTTTCATTTCTGGATCATTCATCCAAAACCACCAGTAGAATTCCCTCACCCTAAAGATAAAATTTTGATGAGCCTGGATATTGAGTGGACAAAAAAAATGAAATAAGACTTTTCCATTTCAATATCCACTGATTACATACCAGGATTTCAGAATATTGGACACAATGCCAGCATCCACAATTGTCTTATATGTAGATATTTCAGGTTAGGTAATCAGTGTATGGTATTTCCAACAAAGTATGGTTGCACCATAATGACAAGTGTATTTCAGTAATGCATTTTCCCAGCAATTAGGCATAGTACTATTATCAGAGAATTCGCAATAAACAGCGAGTCTCCTGCAGTTAAATGTTTAAACTATAACTATAGTTAGTGTCTTTGTCAGACTGTAAAGTGCAAATGTGCAGGCATCTGGTAAGGATGCTGTGTCCTCTCCTACAATCAGTTAGCCAGCTGAAATTCATCTTGTAGGCTAAGATGTGAAGAAAGGACATTTGGAGCGAACATTAGGAACCAATTAACACAATAAAATTGCACTCCAGCTAGCTTCAGCACCTTTGAGAGTAAATAAGAAACCTGTGGGAAGGAATAGACTGTGTTTAAAATTCTATTTACGAAGTATATGGAAACACTCTCTTTCACAACAAAAAAAATTCAATAAATCACAAAACAAATAAAATACTGTAACATTTCTTTTTGCAGTGCTTGGGAATATTTCAGAGAAATGTCAATGCAGAGGCTTGGAACTCGAGTGTGAACGTGCTGAACTATATTCCATTCCCTTGGTTTCATCCAATGTACTAGCACTGTAAGTACAGAAACATTCAGATCATCCAAGGGAGAAATAGCAGGTGAAACCCCAGGTAGCAGTGAGGTATTTGACAGTGGGTCAATGGAAGTAAGTGAGACTTCTGCTCTGGGTGGGACAGTTGACTACAAATGATCACATTACAGCTAATCAATTAGCTATGTACAGGCAGTGAGCATAGCAAGAATAGGCAGGATCAAAGGCCTGGCTGCCATATTTAAAGGGCATCTAGACAGACATTCATTAACTTCAAACTAGAAACATCATTCTCAGAGGAGATTTTTGGAATTGCAGGTGCTGCCACCTATCTCCCCCTTGTTGAGCAAGACCACCATCTATGTCCAAGCACAGACAGGGGACCCTACGGTTTGGAGGCATCTGGCTTCAGGTTCTCCCCCAGGCCTGTCTGGGAAAGGCAGGAGGACATGTATCCCAAGGATAGCTGCAGGAGTTGCTCTTATCTGACGAAGATAGAAGTTAGAACAAGGTTTAGCATTTATGGGGCCCACTCCAGAATCTGGGTGCAATGCAAAAAGAGAATGAATAATCTGTTGTACTCCGCCAGGTTAAGTGGCACTGTGTAGTCTCTGGAAAGTGGCTTTTGAAATCCACACGTCCAGGCACGGAATAGTGAGCGAGTGCCCTTCTGAAAGCCCACAAAAAACCTGGAAAATGTCAGTCACCATGACAATGAAACAGAAATGTCAGCCAGTGGATAAAAGTGACTGGAAGAGCTGTCCCTTACAAATTCAATCACTGGCTGTTACTCTCTGGCACCTAGCTGCTGGTAGGCTCAACCTATCAGCACAAATTGTGGGAGGAAAGCTACCTTAAATTGGAGGTGTTAAAAGTTAAAAATCACACAACACCAGGTTATAGTCCAACAGGTTTATTTGGAAGCACTAGTTTTTGGAGTGCTACTCTTTCATCAGGTGGTTGTGGATAGTAAGATTGTAAGACACATATAGCAAAAGTTTACAGTGTGATGTAACTGAAAATATATGTTGAAAAAGTCCTGGATTGTTTGTTAAGTCTCATCTTTTAGAATGACCATGTTGGTTTCAGTTCTTTCATATGTAAATCGCAAAACATTTTTTTATAAGTTACATTCTCAAGTGAACTTTAACAATAGGTGTCATGTCGGCCCAGATAAGGTAATGAAGGTGTTAGCTCCCTGTAAGGCTGTCTGTGCCACAATGGTCAGACTGATTCTCATCGAAAAAAACAGATTTACAAAATCTTACATGGATTCATGCAGTTTTTGAGCAAAGTAAAATGTAATTCTGCAAGTACAAATTCACCCCACAAACGTGTGTGTAGTGTGTGTGTGTATAGTGTGTAGGTGTGTGTGTATGTATAGTGTGTAGGTGTGTGTGTATGTATAGTGTGTAGGTGTGTATGTATGTATAGTGTGTGTGTATGTATGTATGTATAGTGTGTGTGTGTATGTATAGTGTGTGTGTATGTATGTATAGTGTGTGTGTGTATGTATGTACAGTGTGTGTGTGTGTGATGCGATGGAGTCACTTGTAGTGTGCCATGAACCCAAAGGTCCCAGTTGAGGCTATCCCCGTGGCTACCATCCTCTACTCGGCCACTTTTCATTGTTGCCTGTCCCGAAGTCTGCCTTCAGAGGTTGAATGTTCTGGACTGCTGAAGTGTTCTCCGATTGGGAGGGAACACTTCTGTCTGTTGATTGTTCTGTGGTGTCCATCCATCCATTGCAGTAGCCTCTGTTTGGTCTCGCCAATGTACCATGCTTCAGGGCATCCTTGCCTGCAGTATATGAGATAGACAACGTTGGCTGAGTCGCATGAGTACCTGCTACATACATGGTGGGAGGTGTCCCCACCCATAATGATGGTATCCATGTCGATACATTAACATGTCTTGCAGTGTCTACTGTGACAAGGTTGCATGGTATTGTCCTGAAAGCTGTGCAGTTTGCTACGAACAATGATCTGTTTGAGGTTTGATGACTGTTTAAAAGATGAGAAGTGGAGGTTTGGGGAAGGTCTTGGCATGGTGCTCATCCTCATTGATAATGTGTTGCAAGAACATGGCATAGTTTTTCGGCTCCTGGGAAATACTAGACAACAATGGTTGCAGTCTCCTGAGGAAGTCATTACAGTTCCTCGCTGTGGCACATCGGAACTGGCGTACGGTGAGTTGAGCATCATACCCTGTTCTGAGGGCATCCCTGAGTACTTCCAACTGCCCTTCATGTTCCTCCTCATCTGAACAGATACTGTGTGTGCGTAGGGCTTGTCCATAGGGGATGGCTGTTTTAATGTGTTTTGGGTGGAAGCTGGAGAAGTGCAGCATTGTGTGGTTATCCATGGGTTTGTGGTAGAGTGAGGTGCTGAGGTGCCCATCCTTGATGGAGATGCATGTGTCCCAGAATGAGACAGATAGTAGAGAGTAGTCCATGGTGAGCTTGATTGTGGGATGAAACATGTTGATATCACTGTAGTTTTTTCAGTGACTCCTCTCCATGGGTCCAGAGGAAGAAAATGTCATCAATGTACCCGGTATATAGTGTTTGTTGGAGGTCCTGCGTAGAGAAGAAGTCTTGTTCGAACCTGTGCATGAAAATGTTGGCATATTGGGGTGCAAATTTGGTCCCCATGGCTGTTCCATGTGTCTGGATGAAGAACTGGTTGTCAAAGGTGAAGACGTTGTGATCGAGGATAAAGCGGATGAGTTGTAGGACAGTGTTTGGAGATTGGCAGTTGTTGCTGTTGAGTACTGAGGCTGTTGCCGCGATGCCGCCATTGTGGGGGATGCTGGTGTAGAGTGCGGAAACCTCCATTGTGTCCAAGGAATGTTCCCGGTTTGATTGGTCCATGGGTGCTGAGTTTCTGGAAGAAATCTTTAGAGTCGCGACAGAAGCTGGAGATCTCCTTTACAATGGGTTTTAATATGCCTCCGACATAGCCAGAGAGGTTCTCACAAAGGGTATCATTGCCTGATATGATGGGACGTCCTGTTGTATTGGCTTTGTGTATCTTCGGAAGAGAGTAGAAGTCACCTACACGAGAAGTACGTGGGATGAGTGCACGTAGGGAACTCTGAAGAACTGGGTCCAATGTCCTGATCAATGTGTTTAGTTCACGGGTGTGCTGTTTGGTCGGATCGGCTGGTAGTCATCTGTAGTGTTCCTGGTTGTTCAGTTGTCAGTACACCTCCTTGCAGTAATCTGTTCTATTCCGAATGACTATGGTTCCTCCTTTATCTGCTGGTTTGATGACAATGTTGTGATTGGTTTTGAGAGCATGGATGGCATTGTGTTATGATTTGGTGATGTTCTGCTCTAACTCATGGGTACGGCTGATGAATCTGGCATTTGTATATTTCTTGACAGTTTGAGCACACCTGTCAAGCTCAGGGCAGCGGTCCTCCGCTGGGGTCCAAGTTGACTCCTTCTTTGGTCAATCCTCTACAGATCCCTGTGATGACTGTTCGGGTTCGTCGGGTGGGCTCATTGGGATCACTGTGTCTCTGAGAGGCTGTATGTATGTGTGTGAGTCTGATATAAAAGAGGTTTAAGTCTGTGAGAGTGTGTGCGCGCGTGTGTGTGCGCGCGCGGTGGGTCACCTGTAATGTGACATGAACCCAAGGTCCCGGTTGAGGCCATCCCCATGGGTGCCGAACTCGTTATCAGCCTCTGCTGGGCCACTTTTCGTTGTTACCTGTCCCGAAGTCCGCCTTGGAGGATGGACTCCTGAAGGTCCGAGGTCGAATGTCCTCGACCCTTGAGGTGTTCTTCGACTGCTGGGAGGGAACACTCCTGTCTGTTGATTGTTGTGCGGTGTCCATTCATCCGTTGCCGTCGCCTCTGTTTGGTTTCATCAATGTACCATGTTTCAGGGCATCCTTGCCTGCAGCATATGAGATAGACAATGTTGGCTGAGTCACATGTGTACCTGCCACGTACGTGGTGGGAGATGTCCCCACATGTAATGTAGTGGTGTCCATGTCAACACTCTGACATGTCTTGCAGCGTCTACCGTGACAAGGTTGTATGGTATTGTCCTGAAAGCCAGGCAGTTTGCTGCAAGCAATGATCATTCAATCACAACGTCTTCACCTTTGACAACCAGTTCTTCATCAATTGGTAGCTATGCCCCCTTGTACAAGCTGACCTTCATCATCCTAGGAAAAAAGACTTTCACTGTCTACCCTATCTAATCCTCTGATCATCTTGTATGTCTCTATCAAATGCACGCTTAGCCTTTTTCTTTCCAGGGAGAACAGACCCAAGTCTGTCAAGCCTTTCCTCATAAGACCTTCCCTCCAGACCAGGTAACATTCTGATAAATCTCCTCTACACCTTTTCCAATGCTTCCGCATCTTTTCTTTAATGGGCGACCAGAAGTGTACACAACATTTCAAGTGTTGCTGCAGTAGCATTTTGTATAGTTGCAACATCCCTGTACCAATAAAACCTAACACACAGTAGGCCTTCTTAACAGCATTATCAACCTGGGTGCCAGGTTGCTGCCAGGTCAGGGCTGCTGGAGCTGTTGCTGTCATGGCCTTTGATGGGGAGCCTGAAAAGAAGCGAGGGAAAGAGGCTTGAAAAGGCAATGTGGTAGGGGATTTGCAAAGGATGGGGGAGAAGAAGGTAGACAACTTTAATTTCTGTAAATAAAGAAATAATCAACTAATTGGAAGCCCCTGGAAAAGTAAAATCACTGAGGCAACGCATGTAAAATACAAATGGATGTAAAATCCCTAGATTTAGGTTCTGGAGACATTACATGTGGGTCACATGTAGTGGGTGCTATTATAATGAACATTGTGTTAATTTTTAAATCTGAATTTGAGATTGAGATCTATGATGCAGTAAAATGGTAGCAACTGCCTACTTAGAATATTCCAGTTTTGTGCATAAATAGTGGAAGCTGTGACTTCACCAGTCTTTGGACTTTGGCTAGTGACTCTTTTATGCCATGAAAGTGTGTGTCAGTGCTTATGAAATAAATGTTTGTTGCTGACTTAAGCATTTTGTCATATGTTAATTTAAATATCACTGCCGATGAAATTAACTCTTTTCTGATCTTTTGTGGCTTTAAATTTGATGGATCATTTTTAATTATTGAAAATATTGATTCATTCTTGTGTTGGTTTTGCGCAACTAGAAATACACTATACATCAACATAAATACAGAAGACATTGTTACTACAGGCCTAAATCATCTATAAAATGAGCTAGTGAACAAAAGGAGCCTCTGAAAAATGAAACATAGACCCTGAAAATAAAAAAAAGCCTCAAAGTAAAATTGACACCATTTGCAATAATGATATTTTGGTGGCTACTTTTTGGTTTTCAAGGACCTCTTTTTCATTCTCACTAAGTCAATAATTGGATGATACCATCATGTGACAAAATTATCTTCTGTAATAGACATCTGGTTGTTTGAATTCACAGAAGTAGAATTAGAAAAATTCATCAATATCCTCAATCATTATGAACAACCATTAAAGTTAAAGCTGCACACAAGAAATGTCTTAATTTCCTATATATAAAACAGTATTTCAGTTGTGTCACAGATGGAGTAAAAACATTTTTGATTATGTCTCTCTATCCATATATTTGGTGACTATTTTAAAACACATTAAACAGCCCAGTAAAGGTAGGAGTGACAGCCATTTGACTGAATTTAGCATTAAGTTCCAGAACCTTCTCGGAAGTCAACATCAGCCTGATAATCAATACTCTACATACCTCTTGGTGGGTCTAGAATACTATTTATAATGTTATAAGAGAAAAGCCCTTTATGATAGAATTGAAAGTTATGTTGATCTTACAAGATGATGTGTTCATGATTTGCCAGCTATGGTCTAACGTTAGAAGAGATTCACCACGACTTTGCCAAGGCTGAAGCAATTCAACCTTGAAGAAAGACCAGATAGACTATTTCCTTAAAGCAGTGAAGACTGAAAGGGATCTGGTTGGGGTGTACAAAGACATAGACAGGGTAGAAAGGGAGAAACTATTCTCCTTGGTAGAGGGTCAGTAACCAGGGAGTACAGTGTGGGGTAAGGAGCAGCAGGTTTAGAGTCACAGCAATGTACAGGAGATTTGAGCAAAAATTCTTTAACCCAAAAGTTTGAGGGTATCCGGAGCTGACTGATGAAAAGGATGGTCGAGGTTGGACTCCTCAAGATTTTTAAGAACTATTTAAATGAGCACTTGAAATGTCATACAATACAAGTATTCAGGCCAAGTGCTGGAAAATTGGATTCTTACTGATGGATGTTTGATGACCAGCATGGATACAGTGGGCCAAAGGATCTTAAGACTAGATGACATTTAACCTCTGAAATGGGCTGTAGACAGTTGGCTTTCTACAGTGTGAGCCTTTGTCTCAATGGTAGCTGCTGCTCCCCTGTAGATGGCTTGGTTACATGACTCCCACATTACTGAATCCTTTTTAATTAAATAATTTTGAAACAACCATTGGATTAGGGGCCAGTGCAGTTTCATACAGCATCCACTGGCAATATTAATACTCTTAAATCCAGGACAAAGGATCATCTTCAAGCCTGTAAAAAGCAGCCAACATGTGTGTCTTCTGTGAGTAAAAATTTCTTTCATCCAAATGGTGAGGCAAAAGTCACATTTCATATCTACACCTCCTCAGAAGACTTTTGAAGAGATTTTTAAAGGAAAGAAACTGCCGACAACTGTCCAACTGCTGGCTAGATCTTCAACTATCCTCACAAAGGGATTTCAGATTGTAAACTTGAACTTTGGACTCCATCTTAAAAACAAGAATATTGTTAACTGGTTTTGAAAACTGAACAAATTCATGTATGTTTTCTACTGAAATTCTTACTAATTGAATAATTTCTTTATCCTTTTGTTTATGGTGCATAAGTCTGCCCATGTTGTGAAGCATTCTCCTGCATCTGAGGGTGGTACGATGGCTCAATTACTGCCTAACTGCACCAGGATTCTGGGTTCAATTCCATCCTTGGTGACTGTCCATGTGGAGTTTGCACATTCTCCCTGTGACTGTGTGGATTTGCTCCAGTTTCCTCCAATAGTCCAAAGATATGCAGGTTAGATGGATTGGCAATAGGATAGTGTAAGGGAGTAGGTCTGAGTGGGATACTCTTCAGAGGTCTGTGTGGACTTGATGGGCTGAGTGGCCTGGTTCCACGCTGTAGGGATTCTATGAAGAGTGTGGAATAAACCTTACTTCTGATTTAATTTACCACATTGTTGTTGGGGTTCCTACAAAGCCAGAATCCACCATATCAGAGGGAATGGCAGAAATACACCCTCACTGTTTAAACAAAGGGAAAACAAATTGCAATCTTCTTCTTGAGAAATGGAGAAAATGGTAAGGAGATTTGTTTTAAAAGTCACAATCTATCCATAACAGCAATTCTGATCAGACAACAGTGATAAGTTAGCAACAAATGTCTTTTTTTTTAAATAAGATTTTTTTAAAAACCCTTCTAAGCCATCATCTTCCACAGAGTACTGAGGTCAGAGCGAAAGCATTTTCATTGTGTAAGCTGGAAGATTTAACCTATTAGTTACTATCCTTTTTACTGCATCTCAGATACCAGTGTCAGATTTGAGTTGAACAATTGACAATGTTTTTCTCCATAAAGTAGCTATTGAATGAGGTTGGTGACGATTCACCGCAGCACATTCACCGACGCTGATTAGTCACAGCCAGTTCGCCGCCAGCGTTTCTCCACTGGGGTGACTTGACCTCTGGAGACTATTCACCACCGGAAAAAATGTATATGTAGTGATTGTTTCTCCCTCCCGCCTGTTCTTTCATACTTCTCAGTGCCCTTTATTTATACAACAACATAGTACATATTGATTTAAAAAAAGGTGAAATAAATATCATTTTATTGGTTTATATATAAAAATGAGTTACAAACACTTGCGGTGGCGAATCGTCCTCGGCGGTGAAAGGGTAGTGACTAATCGGCGGTGGCGAAGGGTCCCATCCCGATTGAATGAGTGCAGGCATCGGTGATTTAAAATTTCCTGACTAATTCAGTATTTCCTGGTTGAAAGGTTTAAAACTTTAAAAGCAGCTCCCCTTTCCCTCCCTCACTTGTATTCTCATCCTCTTCCCCCGGTGGCCTACCCTGTCACCTTTGCAGCCATGTCCTCAACCTTACAGCCACCACCTCTTTCCATTCTCGCAGCCTCTCTCTCTTCATCCAGTTTGTTTCTCCCTCTTTGTACCTCCTGAAGCCTATTTTTCTCCACCTCACCTCCACTACACTTTTGCAGCCTTCTCCTCAACCCCACTCCCACCAGCAAATGGCTATTTTTTCCATGATCTTCCTCCTAGCTCCTCCAGCAGCTGACTTCCTTTCGTGTCCTTTCAGAATAGTCCCGCTCAGTGTTGCTTCAATGGCAGAGTGTTCTTTTCCACGTTTGGTACTGAGAAGCTTGCCAGTGAATGGAAGGGACCTAGCCTCTGACTTCTCGTAGGTTCTGTCCATTCTATGCTGGAGACAACTTTACTCTGGTTGGCACTGGCACAATTGAATTTTCACAGCACTTAAAGGAATGTAGGGGATGGGATATTTCCAACAACCCTATGTGTTGATATAGATGTATCCAAAAAATGGCTTCCTAGCACTTGCTCTTGAGAAACTTTATCAATTTTAAAACCTGATAGCTTTGTAATTTCACTCCATCCATCTAGAAACTTATTTTTGTCCTCCCACACAATTACGTTTCATCACCCACCAGCCTTCCCACTCCTGGGACTAACCAAAATTCCACCCAATGTGCCTTCACTTCATTTCTTTCTCTGATTCAGGAGACTGCCAGTCAATAGGCTAAGAAAACTTCATGCTGATTGCTTTACCAACTATCAAGACCTTAGAGAGCTGTAAGTATGCACAAAACTAAAAAAACTATTATATATGCTTTGGCTGTGATTACTTTTGGGAATCATTAGTTCAGATTTTGCTAGGAGCACTGAAGGAACAGATTGTACCATTTGCCTTACATGAAGGGGACGGTCTTGTAGTATTGAGAGTGACTAGTAATCCAGAGACCCAGATAATATCCCAGGGACTGGTGTTTGGCAAAGAGTAGGATATGAATTCAATAAAGTCTGGAATCCAGTCTAATAATGAAATTGTTGTCAATCATTGGGAAAAACTCACCTGTTCATTAATGTCCTTTAGGGAAGGAAACCGCTGTCGTTACCTTGTCTGGCCTAGATGTCATTTCAGACACACAGCAATGTGGTTGACTCGTAACTGCTCTCTGGGCAGTTAGGGAGGGGCAATAATTGTAGGCCTAGTCAGCAACGCTCACATCCAGTGAATGGATTAAAAATATATAGTTATTTAATTCAGTACAGTACACTGCAAAGCATCTGCAGAGAAAATGAGGAGTACTAGTGGCAGGGAGGCTCTTCAAACAATCATACTGAAGAATCTCAATGAGACAGTCTCAAAGCAGAAAGTAAAAAAGCTCAATCATAAATTATATTTCAATTTCAGGAAGGAAAATAAAGGTTAGGACACATACATGGAATTAAGGAAGTGACATAAATAAAAACTTTAACTAAAAAATGTTTTTAATCGCCACCAATAATTTTCTTTTGAAGGGAGAATGGCCTCAAAATTGTAAACTTGATTTTTTCCAAGCAGGCACTGTTCAACTATAATTAGCATTTAGTACACTATTAGAAACTTACTCTTGATTACATATGCCCGACTTCCTTCATCTGCCTTTAATGTGAGACTAATAGATAAATCCAGAGTTAAAGCTCTGTTGCGATTTCTGTGGAGACTACAACAGAACAATCTGCGAAGAAACAAGGTAATTATGAAAGTAACCTGTAGATTTCTGCATTTAACAATACCTGCACATGCAGAAGCTGCTGCCAATTTTACTCTGTAATGATGGCAAGTATTACAACTTCACTTTCACCAGGCAGCAGGGTTGTTATTGGAACATTCTATGGTTATGCATGGTTCTATTCCTTCTCAAATTGACCATTGGAAAACTGAATGAAACTCAATAATTAATTCAAAAAAGATATTTAAATCACATAAAATCCATCCATAATTTGCCATGTCCTCAATTTTTTCAATTTCTGTTGAAGTTACAGCAGCCACAAGTACATTGCAATGCAGTTTATCCACACCCCCTCCCTGCCAAGCTAGAATCTTACTGAGTCTGGATGCTAATAGTGATAAATTTCTGGAGTAAAGAGAGGTGGACTTTTTTTTCCTAGGGATCAGAAAGTCCTGAACTTGATCGGCCAGCAACTCTAATCCTTTAGCTTGTACAATTTAAACTGCTGGACTGACCCACCCCTTCCACTTTCCAAAATTGCAACAGTGGTGGAATGAGGTCCTCAAATGGCAACAAGTTTAATTTTAAATAAAATCTTTCCAATGTTTGTGTTAAGCATTGGTGAAAGTTGTCAAAAGATCGATAGTAGACTAAGTCTTAAATGTCAGTCAACATTTCACCCAAAACCTTTGTTTTAGTGCACAGCCCAGTGTGGGACTGATTGTGGAAACATTGGAGACAGGCAAAAATCAATTCGGTCCGTGTTGTTGCCTCGTGTTGAAAGTGGACTTTTTGAACACTTTAAAATGACAAGGGAATGGGCCCCTACCATACTGTACAGCTCAGATGAATAATTACTCACAATTCCACCCTTAAATTACACCAAACTATATTAGCAACAAAATAATTTCTGAAATTTCACAGCTGAAATTTGACAGGTTAACATCCATAGTGTAATGTTGCATGTTAAATAATTGAACCATTCTCAGCATAATGTAGTATCTTAGGATGATAGTACTACAAAATTAAAGGAGGGAAGATCATAGTAACTAGAGAACATTGTTTGATTTAGGTTCCCAATGAGTTCTGCTCCAACCCACCTAAAACTATTTTGTATAATACAGAGCCATACACAGGCTGAATCAGGGTGGAGTCGTAGAGGATGCAGAACTGCAAGTACGCCACAGCAGCAACAAGAGACATGGTGCTCTGCTGGAATGCTAGTTTCTAAACTTAACAGATCTGTTAATATTAACACATTGAACAAGACAGTGCAACAAGAGATCCTTTTCCAAAAATTCATTCAGGGGATGAGGCTGGACCAGCATTTATTGTCCAACCCAAGTTGCCCTGAGAAGCTGGTGTTGAGCTGCCTTCTTGAACTGCTGCAATCCATTTGTAGACCCACAATGCCATTAGGGAGGGAATTCCATGATTTTTACCCAATAATAGTCAAGGAATGGCAATTTAGTTCCAAGCCAGGGTGGTGAATGCCTTGGAGGGCAGCTTGCAGGTAGGTATCTTCCCAGGCAGCTACCTTCCTTGTCCTTCTAGATGGAAGTGTTTGAGAGTTTGGAAGGTGGTATCTAAGGAACCTTGGTGAATTCTTGCGTTGCATCTTGTAGATGATACACAATGCTGATACTGAGTTTTAGGAGTGGATGTTTATGCATGTGGTGCCAATAGAGTTGGCTGTTCTGTCCTGGATAATGCTAAGCTTCTTGAGTATTATTGGAGCTGCACCCATCCAGGCAAGGTTTATATCACACTCCTGACTTATGTGTTATAATTGGTAGATAGGCTTTGAGGAATCAGGTGAATTATTCACTGTCGGATTCCTAGCCGCTGATTTGCTCTTGTAGCAACTGCATTTATTTGGCAAGTCTAATCCAGTTTCTGGTCAATGGTTACCCCCAGGCTGTTGATAGTGGAGGATTCAGTGATGGTAATGTCATTGAGTATCAAAATACAATGGTTAGTTTCTCTCTTATTGAAGATGGTCATTGCCTGGCACTTGTTTGGCACAAATGTTTCTTGCCACTTGACAGCTCAAATATGGAGAAAGTGAGGACTGCAGATGCTGGAGATCAGAGCTGAAAATGTGTTGCTGGAAAAGCGCAGCAGGTCAGGCAGCATCCAAGGGGCCCTTCCTGAAGAAGGGCTCATGCCCAAAATGTCGATTCTCCTGGTCCTTGGATGCTGCCTGACCTGCTGCGCTTTTCCAGCAACACATTTTCAGCACAGCTCAAATATGGGCATTGCCCAGGTCTTGCTGCATTTGGGCAGTTTCGGAGAAGCCGTGAATGGTGCTGAAAATTAAACTAAACACTGTGGTCAGTGAACATCTCCAGGGAAGATCATTGAACTAAGGACATTGCACTGAGGAACTCCTGCAGAGATGTCCTGGAGCTGACCTCCAATCACCACAAGCATTTTTTTTTGTGCCAGGTATGACTCCAAGTGCCCTGAAGAAGATGGGAATGAGCACCCAACTTTAATTGCTACAATCTTTCAGATATAGGGACACGAACAATGCTGTTAGAAATGGAGTTCCAAGATTTTGACCCAGTAACCGTGTTGGGGAAGAGTAAATAAGAGTCATAGAGATGTACAGCATGGAAACAGACCCTTCTGTCTAACTCGTCCATGCCAACTGGATATCCCAACCCAATCTAGTCCCACCTGCCAGCACCTGGCCCATATTCCTCCAAACCCTTCCTATTCATATACCCATCCAGATGCCTTTTAAATGTTGCAATTGTACCAGCCTCCACCACTTCCTCTGGCAGCTCATTCCATACACGCGTGAAAAAGTTCTCTTTTATATCTTTCCCCGCACCATACACCTATGCCCTCTAGTTCTGGACTCCCCCAACCCAGGGAAAAGACTTTGTCTATTTATCCTATCCATGCCCCTCATGATTTTGTAAACCTCTATAAGGTCACCCCTCAGCCTGCGATGTTCCAGGGAAAACAGCCCCAGCCTGTTCAGCCTCTCCCTATAGTTCAAATCCTCCAATCCTGGCAACATCCTTGTAAATCTTTTCTGAACCCTTTCAGGTTTTGCAACATCCTTTCCATGGGAAGGAGACCAGAATTGCATGCAATATTCCAAAAGCGGCCTAACCAATGTCCTGAACAGCCGCAACATGACCTCTTATGCCGAATCGTTTCAAACAAAGTAGTCAGGAGAGGAGACCTTGAGCAATTAACTAGCTTTTATTCATGGCCATGGGGAATTACATCTGTGTTCGGAGAAGAGGTCTGATGCAATTCCAATGAAATACAGAATGTTACAAGTTATATAGTAAAACACAAACCCACTGCCCATTAATTACACAACCGGGGGCAGTCATAAGGTTCACATACATGGTCAAGATCTATATTTCTTAATGTCTACAAAACTGAACATCATATACTGCAGGTTCAGCTAGACTAGAATAACCAATAAGGGACGGAGTGAAACAATGCATCATTCTATGAAGCAGAACTATCTCATGGCCTGAGAAGCAGAGACAGCCTGCAGCTGCAAGATCAGGCTATCAAAACAATATTCCTCAGCCAGGACTCAAACAACAGTATGGCTAGCAGGCTATATTTTCTGCAAAAATTGCTTGGTGACAAAAATGACTTCCACACAATTTAGAGTCAATTTTGGTCAAGTTCTCCCACAGACAGCTTAATGCTGTTTTTAACTTGAACTACCCGTTGACTCTTGGCGTATGCTTGTGGCTGGCCTCATATATATACTTTTAAATTCCAATTCTCTTCTACCATACTCAAATGCCTCTATCTTTGAAATTCAGACTTCCTTGAACTAAAATTTTGTCCAGTTTCATATTGGAAAACTGAAACTACCATCTTCCCACCATTTCTACAGCATACCAAACTTCATACCAACTGGTTCCATCTCCTTCTCCAACTAATGTCTCATGCTGAGCTAGACTATTGGCATTCTGTTGTAACCCAACCGGAGTTTTCTAGCCAATAAATGCTTGATCCCAAAATTCCTCCTTCCACCTCTATAGCATTGGGCAAAATCTTAATGAAATTGTTTACAATTTAGTATCAGAATCAGGTTAATTTTCAGATCCCAAAACTCCACAGCTTCATAGACAATGGAGAGTCTTAAAAGAGACAGTCAGTTTAGAGGCTACTGTCCAATTAAGGGGGATGGTAGGTTCCCAAGCTATATGTGGCCCCATTTCACTGGACTGACAGCAGTCCAATGGGGAACTATTAAGCACAAAAGGTGGGTATGAGAGCATCTCAAAATGGAGGCACTCTTAAAATTTTCAGAAGGAGTTTAAATAGGTCACACAGGGCTCTAAGGGAATCAATTATTATAGATAAACTATCTCCAGAAACAAAGGCAGAGAAGTCAGCTAAAGGAAGAAGTAGATCAGGCAAAGGGTGAAAATTAGAACCAAAATCAATTAATTTTTACAGTTCATGGCAGGAGCAGAAGAGGATACTGACAGTTATCAAGGTACCAGAAAAAGCGTGGGGGGGGGGGGGGCGCATGAGTAGAACTGGTATAATAAAGATTCCGCATATTCCACAAAAAGGCAGGCATAGGTGGGAAACAATTGGGTACTGATAGCTATTCATTTTATTTGTAGGAGCAGAGTGGAGTTAAAAGTTGTTCACTTCAAACCCACTGACTCTCATAGCCACCTTGACTACACTACACTTCCAATGCTTCCTATAAAGATTCCATTCCATGCTCTCAATTTCTCCATCTCTGTTGCAGTCTTCAACACCAGTGCTTCTGACATCTTTATCCTAAACCGAGGATTCCCATCCAGCATGGTTCATTGGGCCTGACCCATTTCATGCACCTATGATCTCACCAGTTTCCCTCCCTCCCAGATCCATGAAAGGATTCCTGCTTTCTACCCCACCGGTCTCTGTATTCAGTGGATCATCGTCTGTCACATCCACCACCTCCAGCATGATGCAACCACAAAACATATCTCCTCCCTTTTTATCATTCCTTGGGAATATTTTCTCCACAACACCTTTGTCCACATCTCAGTTAGTTATAACAGCCGCTCTCTTCACACAGCATCTCTCCAATCAGGTGAGAAGATACTTCACTTGTTCTTTCACCTTTGCCTTTCTCACTGCCCAAGGGCTCGCACAATCCTCACAGGTGAGCCACAAGTTTCTTTGTATTTCTCTCAATTTAGTAATGTATATCCTTTGCTCACAATGTAGTCTCTTCTTGATGAGGATTGCTTCATGAAATAGTCCTATTCTGTCCTCAAGCATTACCCTAAGCTTCCAGTTGCTTGTCATCTTAATTCTCCACTTTGCTGCCATTCTAATTTTCTGTCCATGGCCTGCTACAGTGTTCCACTGAATCTCAAATCAGAACAGGACCTTGTCATTCTACAGCCTCTAGAGTCAGGTTTGACAGTTTTATGTCATATCATCTGATTCCATTTTTGTTCCCTTTGCTTTTTTTTTCCTCCCCTTTTGTTTTGTTGTTTGTTCTTCATTATGTTTCTTTCTCCCTTCACTGTAGTTTTTTTTAAATGAAGTATTGGATACAAAATTTGTTTCTTTACTATAGCTATTTCCACACTCTGGCTACTGTGTCATGAAATATTTTGCTATTTGGTCTCCCCAGCCTCTACCCTATCACAGATCTTCCCATTTATTTGTCCTGCTTCTCCCCAGCCTTTCCACTTGCTATTATATTTTTATATTTTTATCTCAGTTCTGATGAAATGTCTGTTATGGATAAATCACCACAAGTTACCTTTAATTCTGCTATTTATTAAGAAATCTCACAATCAAGCAGTGAAACAATAATTTAAAAACATTAAAGCATGCAGCAACCAAAATTAGACCCCTCAAGTAAACCTCGCAACTCAACTTAACTATTACCTGTTACAGAGGAAATTTAGCTACAATTCCAACCAACAGTGTCTATGTCTGGATGCATACAGGGTGCATCTTATGCAGAGTGGTTCTCCGAAGTTCTACTAAAGGGGGAGTTCTTGTGTTTGATTCTTATACGCTTATTCATTCTACGAATGATGTGATATTGATTACTCTCGGGTCCTTGAGACTGCAGCTTGCTTCCTTATCAGAAGTAACTTCTTTGTTCCTTATTACATTTGGCCTTAACTGTCTGAAGATACATCCTGTCTTTTACTCTTTCAATTCTTTAGCAGGGTAATCATTTACCCTTGTGACATGAGATATCCAGTTATCAAGCAGATGTCACACAAATTTGGTCTATGTAACCTCAACTCCTTACTTTGCCACACATGGCTGATTGCTTTCAGTCTCTATGCAACAGCTTGTCTTTGTCTCTTAATGGCTCATTCTAGACAGTAGTTACTGCTGCTTTCCATGTGTAAGTTTATATTTGTTGATTTATTCAATCCACGAACAGTTATTAAAGTTCTGGAGTCTATAATATTGTAGGTCATCAAGCTGAAACATTAACAATGTTTGACTCCACACATGCTAATGTGATCAGTGCGAGCCAGGACTCATTTCGTTATAAACAGCCACCACTGTTAACTCAGATCTGTTCTGCCCTCACGATTTTCTAAATCTACAATGATAGGCTTTTTAGCAAGGTATTACTTATGATAGTACTCATGATAGCTCCAGTAACAAAATAAAACAGGGGTAACAAAGAAGGAAAGTGTTCCATAGACTTTCATTACAACCCCTGCTCTCTGCATATATTACAAACATAGGCACTTGTATGTTGGAGCTGAAACTAAACATTTTGAATGTAAGCTGTACTGCACTTCCCGCAGCTGCAAGAAGACTCTGCAAGGTGGAGATAGACATTTATGCCATCTGGTCACATGACGATGTGGTACTGACACCATGAGTATGTCCCTTAAAGGAATATTGCATTTTAGGTGAGACATAACTCGACAGATGGTTCCTCATGTGCTGAGTCTTGCTAGCTTTTTTATACTTTTTATTTCAGATCTGCAGTATTTTGCTTTTGCTTCAGTTTTATGTATTAAAACTGAATAATATTAGAAAATCCAAAGTTTGTATTTATTTCATTGTTATGAATATTTCTAAAGTCATTGGCCAGAGAGGTTGATAATCAGTTTGGTGACATTTTTGGTACTTGGAAGAGTACAGGGTCAACTAATGTCTCTTCAGAACTATGTCCCCTCAATGTTGCAATGATTCTAAATAAAGGAGTTTAGTGCTTTGTTTTTAATCAGGGTTCAAGCAGTAATCTATTAGGCAGTTATCATCTTGTATAATCTAACTTTGGTGAATGACCAGTACTAAACTGTGTGGCTTAGAATTTTCACAAGTTATTTATAATTTGATATCAAGTCATTAAATAAATACAATTATATTTGTAGATTGCATCAAATATCATATGACATACTCCAGGAATAGGTCCGACCTATTAGCAAACCTCAAAGGGCTGGTTAAGTGCAAATGTTTGCTTAGCAAATAGGATTGAATGAGAAGTAATTGGGTACATGGGATCCTATGTTGGTATTTAATTGAAATCAGCTATAAATTTGAATAATTCAGATGCTATTAATATTTTAACATGAAATTTTTACTAAATTATTTTAATCTCTGAACATTCTGATGATATAGATTAGAAAACTTGGCAAAACATCAAAGAATCCAGATACATTATTGAAAGCAATTCAAATGCTTTGAGCACCTTGGTGTATAAGGATCGCCAACCAAATGCTGCTTTATGTGAGAGGAGGTTAACCCTTGAAATTTCCAAAAATGAGTTCATCACCTCAGCCACCCTATGAAAAGGGAAGAATAAAGTCAATGCTACCACATTCTTCAATAGGCCCAGAGGAAAGGAACCTCTAGCGACTGACTGTATGGCAACCTTAATCGAGATCAGAGAGCAAGGTGCTTGTCTCTATGGAAAGCCATGGGATAATGTAAAAGGAAGAAAGAATATGCATACTACTTTGAAAAGTGAACATATTGCTGAATGAATCTACAAATATATTTTATTTGATCGAGCTCTTATTGTTTTAGACCTAGAGCTATTTCAAATCCCGTGTCATCTAATTCTCATTATTTTGGTTGCAGCTCCATTTGTTGATTTAATGTTTCAAATTAATGACATTGCATTTTCTTTTAGAAACCTTAGAAACAATGAAATTGCAACAATTTCTGATCGAGCATTTAAAGGACTGAACAATCTAACTAAACTGTAAGTATCATTGACATCAAATTCCTTCAGCTAGATTAAGAAACTGAAATTTCACGGGGATTCTCTGATCACCTAACATAATTGTGGCAGAAATCCACTGTTTACCACACTTGTCCAATCAAAGCTGCAAGTCACCAGCAGACGCTGTAATAGCATAATTATTGGGTTAATTAAACCATACATTTTCTAGGACCAGTTGCTTTCCTCAGGAAATGACAAATATTTTCAGTTATATTTTCATAATTTTTCAATCTTACTGCAAAGAAATTTGAACAGACTATCGAAATGAATGCATCTGATCCCGTTTTGAGTAATGCTATATTTTTGATTACTAGATAGAAGTTAGCCTTTGGGCTACTGGTTTAACTTAACCTGAGAGGCATCACTACAGTTAATAGTTTGTCGATATTAAACCATCACAATTATCATCTTGAGGGACTCCATTTTACTGCATGGAACTTTATACACAAAGTGTGTTGCAATAGTTGGTTCATACTTTGGAATTCTTAATACTTTAAACAGTAAATTAAGGAGCTGAAAAATATAACTGATTATATACAAGTTCTTATATGTGCTGCATTCACAAATTCAAGACATCTTTACTGTATATAAGTTTGTACTACTCTTTAAAGTGTGAAATAAAATACAAGTGCCATTTCTCTGCAATCTGCACAACAAATCCCAGGCACAGAAAATACCTTATTGATGAGGCAAACAATTATTGTTGATTGGTTGTTATTACTGTTGGAAACATTTTGTGTGGGGAATTGGAATGGAAAGAGCACATCTTCCTGGTCCTTAATAAAAATGCACCTGTCATGACTGCCATTTACTTTCATGTTAATCCATTTAATCCTGAAGTGGTGCTCAGTTATTATTTCACTCAGTTTGTGGAAGAGAGCCATTAGCAGACCCATACCCATGATGTTCCCATTATAATAAAATTTTAAAAGGGAGGCACAAAATATGGATGAATAAATTAAGACATGTTCATAAGTCAGCCATTGAAGAAAAGTCATGTTTAACTCAAAGTGTAAGCTAGTTCTGTCCCCTAGACCTACTGAGTATCTCCAGTACTTCCTGAATTTATTACAGCATCCAAAATATTTTGCTTTTATAAAATATACAGCACTCACTTAAAGTAACAGAAGGGGCATATAGTATGAGAGAGTGCATTGACGTACATTTGTGCAATAATGCTGATTGAGATAACTCTTCAGGTACCAATAGCCAATAACCCTTCAGGTGCCAATAGCCATTAGTCACCCTTTATTTACAAATGCATATCTTTGACTATAGCACTACAGGTAGACAATCCTTTATCCGAAATTCTGAAATCTGAAAAGCTCCAAAGTCTGAAGGTTTTTTTTTCCTCATTAACAAGGTTGTTTGGCATGCAAACAGTTAACACAAGTCCATACAGCAGGCCTCAATTCTTTCTCAAGGTCCATTTTACTTAGTGTGTCTCCTCCTCCGGAAAGATTTTTAAAAATTTCACCATTAAACTGTCCTTTATTCTGAAATTCAAAAATTTCTGAATTCCGAAAACCAGTTGGTCCCGAGCATTTCGGATAAATGATTGTGCACCTGTATCTCTTACTGAGTCAGCCACAAGTGTTGGTATCCCTGACATTCCACTGTTTATGTCAGCCAGGGCTCCCTGATTGGATCAGACTAATTGCTCCAGTCAGAGAGCTCACATTCTATGACATCCATTTGACTGACCTTGTTACAATCAGTGCACTGATCACAGTTATTTCCGGTTTTATTTGTTAAAATATATGTTATTGTACTCAGTAGAAAAATATCACCTGCCTATTTTTCCTTCATGCCACAGTACTTACATTAATGCTTCAACTGGTAATAAGGAGTGTTCTACTCAGTTAATAAGAATTGACTACTTGCTATTAATCATCTTTAATGCACGAGATAGAGCACTGTACTTATTAGGACCATAAACATTATTTTTCTGTAGATCTATAATATAACTGGCTGTAATTTACTGGAAAAAAATGATAATCATTAAGTTCCAAAAAGGATGAAGAGGCTGAAGCATTAAATAGCAGGAGTTTTATTAAAGAGATGTTCACTCTACAAGCAGCAAAGTTAGACTAAGGTGTTTCCCACTCAGAATGGCTGGTGATGTCATCACTATGTCACATGATCAGACTCAGTCCACCATACTTACCAAATGCACAGCAATAGTGGATAAGTACTGAATATTGTAACCAGCAAGTGACAAATGCAGAGAAACATCTTGTCCTCACTTTCACTGCAACAGTCAAGCTACCTTGATGTCTTGGATCGTCTTCACTTCTGCAGCCAAGACAATGAGGACAGTCGGATGAACCTTTACACCAATATAATCAATTTCCTTTGTTTAATTGTTAAGTGTCACCCATAGACATGTAACCAAGTTCTTTGTCAAAGTGATTGTTACAGATGTGCAGGTGGTTATAATCCTTAATCTGCTCATAGTCTTGACTTCATGCTACTCAGACAAGTATAATTGATAATCATCTTGTCATGCATGGTCAAAGCTGGATGTTAAGCTCCTCAAAAGCTTAAACAACATGCCATGCAACACATGATAACACCCCATATTTTGATCTTTCTCCCCAAATGATTTGTAAGATTAATGCAGACAGTTCCATAGTCAAATCTTCAAGACTTCAGTGATGTCCAGGAATGCTGCAAATTCAGGCATCAAAACTAGTTTGATGAGAAAGTTGAAAGCATCCCCCATCATCACAGAAAAAAAAGCCCTCTAGAAGTCCCACTGTCAACAACCAAGATAATGCCTCTCAAACTGTGTGAACACATGTTCTAGTAGCTTTTAAGAGAAATACAGAATGACTGGTGCATTGAAAATGTTGACCTCAACATCTCTACTGATAGGCAGGATCCATGTACTTACAATAGGTTAAGGTCGGTGTATAGTTCAGTCATTTTTAAGAGGAAATTAGGCTATCTGGCCCATCAAGTGTGCTCTGCCATTTGATTATGGCTGATATGTTTCTCAACCCCACTCTCCTGCCTTCTCCTCCTCATAACTCTTGATCCCAATACCATTTAAGAACTTATCCATTTTTGTCCTAAAGAGACTCAATGACTTAGCCTCCTGTGGCAATGAGTTTCTCAGGTTCACCACTATCTAACTGAAGAAATTCCTAATCTCAGTTCTGAAGGGTCAAAGCTGTTGGATTCATTTGAGTTAGTGATTGGAGCAAGTGAGATAGGTGGGCAAAGGGTAGGTGCATGAGACTTGGATACTGTTTACCTGAAGAATAAACACCAGAGACTGGTTGGGCTCATTGGCCACTTTTGAGCTGTAATCTAAACAAGCTTTTTTTCAAATGGCTGTCAGTAAGTTAACTACTTAATATGAAAGAAATTCTACATGAAAATGACTTCACCTTCTCTATATAGTATGTCCTTCAGCAATCCCAGCCACCCACATCCGTGTATAATCTGATCTTTTTCTCAAATGAATCCAGTTCTAGCTTGGTGCCTTCAACAAGGTTCCACATGGTAGACTAATTAGTAAAGTTAGATCACATGGGTTTCAGGCTGAGCTTGCTAATTGTATCCATAATTGGCTTAATGGCAGAAGATAGAGTGTTGGTGAAGGGTTGCTTTTTATATTGGACACCTGTCAGTGGTGTTCCACGGGGATCAATTCTGGGTCTCTTTTGTTTGTCATTTATATAAATGATTTGGATGAGAATATGACATGGTTAATAAATTTTTGGACAACACCAAATTCAGTGGCATAGTGGAAGTGAAGAAGGTTTTCTAAGATTAGAAAGGGATCTTGATTAAATGGGGTCAATGAACTGAAAAATGACAGTTGGAGTTCAGTCTGGTTAAATGCGAGGTATTACATTTTGGTCCAGCAAACAAGTGTAGGCTTGTATAATTAATGGTAAGCTTAGGTGGTCTTGTAGAACGGAGGGACCTCGTGGTGCAGGTAATAATTCTTTGAAATTTGCTTCACATATAGACAGGGTGGTTAAAAAATGTTTTTGCCATGCTTGCCTTCATTGCTCAGTCCCTTTGAGTATAGGAATTGCAAAGTTATGTTGAGATTGTACTGGACATTGATGAGGCCTCTTCTGGAATACTGTGTCCGGTTCTGGTAGCCCAGTTATAGGAAGGATATTCTCAAGATGGTGGGGTTCAGAGGAGATTTACCAGGATGTTACTGGGTATAGAACGTTTGAGTTCTAAAGATAGGCTAGATAGGTTGGAAGTTCTTCCACTGGAGCGTAGGAGATTGAGAGGTAATCTGATAGAAGTTTATGAAATAATGAGAAGTAAAGACACACTTAATAGCAGCTGTCTCTTCCCTAGGGTGGGATCTTTCAAGACTAGGGGGTGCATTTTTAAGGTGAGGAGAGAGATTTAAAAACATGAGGCAAATTTGTTTCAAAGAGGGCGACTCGCATGTGACATGAACTTCCTGAGGAAGTGGTGAATTCAGGTATAATTACAATGTTTTAAAGGCATTTTGGATTAGAAAGGGCAAGGGGCAGGCAGGTGGGACTAGTTTAATTTGGGATCATGGTCGGCATGGACTGGAGGGTCTGTTTCCATGCTATATGACTGTGTACCAGATCACCTAGGTTCCTCTGCACTTCTGAATTCTGCACCCATTCTCCATTTAGTAATATTCTGATTTTTCATTCTTCCTGGAAAAGTTAACAACTTCACATTTTTGCTCATTATAATTCATTTGCCAGATATTTGGGAATAGCATTGGTGGTAGTGTACTGATGTGGACTGAGAATTGGTTGAAAGACTGAGCGTAGGAATAAAGTATGCTCTTTTTCCGAGTGGTAGCCTAGTGGGGTACTGCTTGGAACACAGCTGTTCACAATTTATATTAATGATTTAGATGATGTAATGAAATGTATATGTCCAAATTTGTAGGTGACACAAAGCTGTGAGGAGGATGCAGAGATCGTTCAGTGTGATTTGGACAAGTTAAATGTGTGGGCAAAAGCATGTGTAAAGTATAATGGGTGTAATGTGCATAAATACAAGGTTGGAGGAGAAAGTGAGGTCTGCTGATGCTGGAGATCAAAGTTGAAACTTTATTGCTGGAACAGCACAGCAGGTCAGGCAGCATCCAGGGAACAGGAGATTCGACGTTTCGGGCACATGCCCTTCTTCAGGAATGAGCAGAGAGTGTTCAGCAGGAGAAGATAAAAGGTAGGGAGGAGGGACTTGGAGGAGGGGAGTCGGAAATGTGATAGGTGGAAAGAGGTCAAGGTGAGGGTGATAGGTCGGAGCAGGGTGGAGGCGGAGAGGTCAAGAAGAAGACTGCAGGTCAAGAAGAAGACTGCTAAATGTGATAGGTGGAAAGAGGTCAAGGTGAGGGTGATAGGTCGGAGCAGGGTGGAGGCGGAGAGGTCAAGAAGAAGACTGCAGGTCAAGAAGAA
Source organism: Chiloscyllium plagiosum (assembly GCF_004010195.1). Classification (NCBI taxonomy): domain Eukaryota; kingdom Metazoa; phylum Chordata; class Chondrichthyes; order Orectolobiformes; family Hemiscylliidae; genus Chiloscyllium; species Chiloscyllium plagiosum. The sequence goes on from NC_057741.1 coordinate 1,581,668, forward strand.
GACTGCTAAATGTGATAGGTGGAAAGAGGTCAAGGTGAGGGTGATAGGTCGGAGTAGGATGGAGGCGGAGAGGTCAAGAAGAAGACTGCAGGTCAAGAAGAAGACTGCTAAATGTGATAGGTGGAAAGAGGTCAAGGTGAGGGTGATAGGTCGGAGTAGGATGGAGGCGGAGAGGTCAAGAAGAAGACTGCAGGTCAAGAAGAAGACTGCTAAATGTGATAGGTGGAAAGAGGTCAAGGTGAGGGTGATAGGTCGGAGTAGGATGGAGGCGGAGAGGTCAAGAAGAAGACTGCAGGTCAAGAAGAAGACTGCTAAATGTGATAGGTGGAAAGAGGTCAAGGTGAGGGTGATAGGTCGGAGTAGGATGGAGGCGCGGAGGCCAAGAAGAAGACTGCAGGTCAGGAAGGCGGTGCCGGGCGGGAAGGATCCGGCTGAGACAAGGTGGGGGGAGGGGGGATGAAAAAACTGGTGAAGTCCAAGTTCATCCCCTGCGGTTGGAGGGTTCCCAGTCGGAAGATAAGACGCTCCTCCTCCGACCGCCGCGTTGTTGTGGTTTGGGGAGAATGGGATGGCGTTTTTACAGGGGGCAGGATGGGAGGAGGTGTAGTCTAGGTAGCTGTGGGAGTCGGTTGGTTTGTAGTAGATGTCCGTGTTGATTCGGTCGCCTGAGATAGAAACGGAAAGGTCTAGGAAGGGGAGGGAGGAGTTCGAGACTGTCCAGGTGAATTTGAGGTCGGTGTGGAAGGTGTTAGTGTAGTGGATGGACTGTTCAACCTCCTCGTGGGAGCACGAGGTAGCGCCGATACAGTCATCAATGTAGCGAAGGAAAAGATGGGGGGTGGGGCCAGTGTAGTTGCGGAAGATGGATTGTTCCACATACCCTACGAAGAAATACAAGGTTATCCACTTTGGCAGCAGAAACAGGAAGGCAGATTATTACATAAAGTAGGAAGAGAGTACTAACGTGGATGATCAGATTGAATGGAGGAGCAGGTTTGAAGGACTGAATGGTCAACTGCTTCTATTTTCTATGTTTCTGCGTTATTAATGTTCTAAGCTGCCACTGATTTTCATGCAGTCATGTTCTTTTTCCTTACATATGATGTTTTTCTTAATATTCTTAGTCCGAGATTATTAAATGATCCTAATACATCCAGCTCGAGAGCATGCTGCTTTAAGGAACTATCACAAAAATATCTTATTTTACTTAATAGAGAACAGTGATGATTAATACTTTGTATGTTATTAATTCTAACGATTTGTCTCCCATTGTACCAAAACATGCACCTATCCTTATGCTCTGATTAAAATTCTTCCTGAATTTGAGTGGATGACATCGGAAAATCAAGCTTTAACCATGGTTTTAACATCTGAAAGAATAGATATGCCTGGCTCTTGTATCCAATTTAAAATGAGGGTTGTTGCCATTAACCATAATATCTGTACACCAGAAATCAACTGCAAAACCCTTGGTGCCCATGCCTAATTTTTGTCACAAATGTTTTAACCCTGAAGTATGAATTGAAGGCGTTAATAACATCTTCATGTTTAGCAGATTAACAATTAATATATGCTATATATTGTAATTAGGATATGTTATGTTGGGACGGTGTCCCTTTTAAGAGGTGACTCATAGTAGTGATTCTTTAATCATATTTGCAGGGCTGTTCTGACTTGTATTGAGTTTTTACAGGGTGCACAGCTATGGAATGAAAGTTCACTGTTAGCTTGCAGCAAACCACAAGGTCATTTGTTCTTTAGTTCTCACTGGAGCCTAGTAACTGCATATAACTCATAATTCCTTATATTACAACACACAAAATCCATCATTACAGCACAAAATTATCTCACATTACCCCCACAGCCCACTTCCACCTTTGCCACATGTGGATGTCGACTGTATTGAATTGAGAATCATAGAATTATGAAGAACAGAAGAGGCTCTTCAGTCCATCAATTCTGCACTGATTAAAAACTATGCTAAATCTATACAAGTGACACCACCCACCACTTAGCTCGTAGCCTTGAATTTTATGGCATTTTAAGTGCTTAACCAAGTACATTTTAAAGGTTGCATGGTTTCCTGCCTCAACTACCCTCCCAGGCTGTGCATTTCTGAAAATATGCCTTGTAGAATCAATGAGCCAATCAACCCACCACTCTCAATGATTGGTAGGATTTGAACCCAGGACCTCAATGCATTACCTGGATCTCTGGATTAATAGTCTAGCAATAATACTACTGGACCATTACCTGCTGATTTATAATTATCCTCCCTGACCCCTGAATTCCAGCATTATACCTTACCCTCCAATTCTACTCTGAACTTTCCTGATTCAACTTCCACTCCGACAAATGCTTCTGCTTTTTCTCCAGAACTCCCATGAAATCTCCTGAAGGTTTGGCAGACAGATGGCATTCCCCTAATTTTCTTACCAGCTGTGCATGCTTCCCAATCCCATTCATGCTTGTGGCTTCCAAATCAGATATCAGTTCTGCAGTGGACATGACACAGCAATAACAATGTGTGAGGTAAAACAGCACTGGACACTAGGACTGTAATCACCCAGACCTCTGTCTTTGAACAGCCCTTAGACATGACTGACCAGACCCCTGACTGTCATGTTAGCAATTCCTAGACTAACAATGTGAAATTCTGTTGAGCGCTAGGACCGGCCCTACAGGACTGACCACTGAAACTCCCACCCCATACTGCACTGGGACAGATCCCATGACCATCAGCATTCTAGGCGGATGACTGTGTCGAAACCCCTGGACTGTGTGCGGTCTGTGGTTATTATTGATGCTACCGGGACCCTTGATCATTGATGCACCCCCCTTGGCTGTACTGAGGTACATCCCCAAACAGATTATGATATGGCCATTTGGTTGAATGAACATGAAATACGTTACACCGAAAACTAGCACATGCTGTAGGTGTTTATGACATTTCAAAGTGCCATTCACCAACATGACCCCCACAACTCAGGACAGTTTCACACTGACAGACATAGCAAGGAATCTGTCTGTGTGTGTTGTTATGGACCAGACCAGACCCCCTCAAAACATTTGAAGAAGGGAGCCCAGATCCTACCTTTGCTAAGCAGGAGTGTAGTGGATATTCCAGGAGAGATGCAGCTGGTCCACCCACTTAGTATTAAACAAAACAGAATTTATTTACAAGATTACCGATTGAACCTCAAACAAAAGAGAACAGAATACAGAATAACTCGACATATCCGAAAACCCAATTTGCTGTTCCAATTTGCTGTTCCAATACTTGCAACAATCCCCATATACACCTCTGGGTGCAAAAGGAAAAGTCAAACATGGGATCTTACAGGAGAGAAGCCAGAGAGAGAGTACCAGCCTGGACCTGCTTCTTTGGGTTCAGCAACTTCAAAACGCTACTATGCTAAAACCAAACCAATTCAGAGAAAAGCTGGGCCTAGAGAGCTGGTCACTTCCCATTCATTGAACAAGTTTTTCTTTCAAAAACTTGAAAGCCTGTTGCCTGAGGCAGTATATTTTAGCTATAATCAAACTAGCCCTAAAACCCAGAGTAAGTGAGGACTGCAGATGCTGAAAATCAGAGTCGAGAGTTTGGCGCTGGAAAAGCACAGCAGGTCAGGCAGCATCCAAGGACCAGGAGAATGGACATTTCAGGCATAAACCTTTATCAGGACTAAAACTCTTCAACTTCGGTTTTTTGGAGTCTGTGTCTTTTACAACTTCTCTGAAAAAAACCAAGGACAATATAACCTTGTTAAAGGAGCAGCTTCATCACAACATGCTAAAGTGCAGTAGTAAAAGCCTTTGGCACTGGTTGAAATGACAGTGTGCTAACAGGCATGGCACAGCACGACAAGGCAAGGCATGGGTGATGCAATCATGCAAGTAGCTGCTAAATGAATGAGCCTTAAGAGAGCAAGTGAGCAGCCTTGAAGTGCAGCCTGATTCATTCCAACAACTGGGTGCCTGTCCCTGAAAAGTATTCTCGCAGCAGCCTTTCAATGCTGGTTTCTGTTGCACCCTGAATGCAAGTCTGTGCTGCCAGTGTATCAGAGAGTTGTCATGATGGTCTTAATGCATTGGCAGATGAAGGATGCCAGTGTCAATAGATGAAGGATGCATATGGCTGGTGTCCATGGATTATATCCTGAGCTGTTGTTGACCAGAGTTCAGTATGGAGGTCATTCAAAGCAAGTGGTGAATTCACCAGGTACAATGAACACTAGTTTCCTTGTCCAGTTTTCCTGACAGCTAGCTTGCATGGTGAAATAAGGGCCTGAATGTTACTAAGGAAAATTATTGCTTTAACAAAAACTTGAATAGCATTGATTCCCATCAATTGGCATTTTGCCACTGCCCAACGTGAATCTTACCACACTGCTTGTTAAAAGCATAAAATATGCAACAAGATTATCTCTATCTCGAGATGGGCATCACCCATTATCTTGTCCAGTTCTACCATACACTTCATCATAGCCCACAATTCTTAGACCCCAAGAGCTTTTGCTAATTACATAGCATGTACAAATGCCTATTAGCTAACTTAACAATAGAACTGTTACGTACATCCTATTTTAGACCCACCTAAAGAAATCCCTCGCAGTTTAATGTGTTATGATGTTGAATTGTACCAGTGGACTGGAGAGAATGATTTATTTTAAGTGAAGCACTTGTCACAATCACTTTCCAATTGAAATTAAGATGTATTCTGTACTCTGCAGTTGATGCATGAGATTCTGAATGCTCCATTTTTAATAACTGGATAATCAACATATTTGGCATGGAAAAAGCCCATGTCACTTTCTCTGCAGATGGCATCGTTAATCATAACAAGGAATGCCTATCAGTGTTTTTAATTCCCTTTTGGATTCCTGTACTTTGTTAGCAAACTTGTTGTGCTAATTGCAATTTGAAATTAGGTTGCTTATCCAAGAAATGCAAGCTGAATTGACTAAATATTTGGACCCTGATCTTTGTATACTTACTGTATATTGTAATAATTTGTAGATCTTAGTGATGAGGAGAATTATCATGGGGTGGATGGTAGTATTAGGGATATGTTTTGTCAGAAATTCACACCTAGCTGCAGTAGTATTGGTACATGAATATAGACCATTGATGTAAGTGCAACATGATATTTACATCACCTGTAGATGAGAATAACAAAAGGTTATAAAAATAATGATACTGAATGATGTAAATAACATCACATTAGATTTATATATTTTTCTTCACAGGTTTTTGAACAACAATCGCATAACATACCTGCCACCAGGCGTGTTTGAAGATCTCCATCAAGTCGAATGGCTGTATGTGTTTTTACTTGTCTCTGCAGTATTGATGAAAGCTTTGAAGAAATGGTTTTCCTCCAATTTTCTCATTCATTGAAGTGCATTTTTCACTTAATTGTGCACATGTCATGAATCCACCAAGTCTTATCAATAGCTATTGTTCAATACAATCACTGGATTGAATAGCCAGAAGCTATAAGATGGTACTGAAAAAGAAAGTACCACCTTCTATCTGACTGCAGCAGTTTACTCCATATCCCATTTAAGATTGGTTCGAATATGAAATAAGGTACAGTTACTAGGGGTACTTCCTGATGAGCATCCACTTGACAATCTGAAGGAATATGAATTTGGAGAGGCATTGCATCCCTCCTATTTCATATATTTGCTTAGAACGAAAAAACATCGTCTTCTAAGTGAATCCCCAGAAAAACTCAAATGCTTTGCAGAAGATCTGATATGGCATGTGTGACCATTTTTTCCTCTGTTTTGCTTCTGGAAATTGAATGAATGTGATAAAGGGAGAGCAATAATTATGCTTGATTTTATCTATATACAAACAGGAATTAGATGGGTATGAGTAGTTTTGACAAGGATTTCATAAAATGCTTTTGAGATGGTTCCTTATAGCAGCACATTCTGGAACCAATCAAAGAGCAGACTATGCTAGATTTTGTATTAAATAGTTTTGTAGATTGAGTCATTGAAATCTACAGCACAGACAAAGGCCCTCCAACACATCTTATCTGTGGTGGTCAAAAACAAGTACCTAACTAACCTGATCCCATTTCTCAGCATGAAGTCCACTTCCTTGTGTGCCTATAGAGTCATAGTAACAATATTAATTAATGATCTCAGAGCAAAAACACTGCTAGGTAACAGTGACCAAAGTATTATTGCATTTCATTTCCAGGTTGAAAGAGTGGGTCTAAGACTAATTTTAAACTTGATAAAGGTCACCTATGTGCAGGTATGAAAGCTAAGCTAGCAGAAGTGGACTGGGATATTGTGAATTGCCGACTTTTTTTTATAAAGCAAACTCCCCCTCTGCAACCTGCAACATCCTTTCGCACTGTCCACAACTCCACTGACTTTAGTGTCATCCACAAATTTACTAACCCATCCTTCTGGGCCCTCATCTGGGTCATTTATGAAAATGACAAACAGCAGTGGCTGCAAAACAGATCCTTGCGGCACACCACTGGTTAACTGAACTCCAGGATGAACATTTCCCATCAACCACTACCATCGGTATTAAATTAACAGATTGCTCTGAGCTTCTTGCCCTCAGGTTGTAGAGACATTTTCATGATGCTTTTCCAAGTTCACTATCACAAACATGTCACAAGACCTTTCACAAAGTTCTTCACAAGAAAGCAATTGATGACGTGAAGCTGATGCAGAGTGACACATAGTGCCGGGTATTAGAGCATTTAAATGGTCATTGGATAAACATATGAATGATAATGGAATACTGTGGGTTAGGTGGACTTTAGATTGGTTTCAAGGGTCGGCGCAACATCGAGGGCCAAAGGGCCAGTACTGCGCTATAATGTTCTACGTTCTAAATAAGGAGTGAAATGTCACTGGAATTGACTAATATTGAAAGGACAATGTTGAGGAGTTTGAAACTTGCTTTGTTATTCGTATTAAAAGCTTTTTTTCTCTCTTTTTGTTTAAAAAATACGTTTGATGTTAAAGAATATTTGCAGATTTGTGTGCATCTATTTCAGTGACTAATCAGTATGGTTACAAACTGCAAAAAGAATCAGCACAGGGACTTGGACAGGTCAGTCAGCTGTTCAGGGTGGTCAGAGTCAGGAAACTTTGCACATAGAGGGTGAGGGAGAGAAAGGTAGATGGCACACTGCTACTTTTGGTGCATGTGTGGAGATGTCCTGAGGGGTTCAGTAGGCTGTGCAGAAGAGATTCAGGGTTAGTCAGGGTCAGATGTTAGCGAGGATGGCAATGTGTGGGGAAGATGTAGCAGGAAATGGTGGGTACTGTAGCAGAAATAGAGTGACTGTGAGATATCAACAAGAAGATGGTGGTACTTTCACTGGCAGAGTGGAGAAGGTCTTTTTCATAAAACTTGTGCATTCCTTGAGGTGATTGAGACTGCACTGGCCTGGATGGTAACCCTGATCCAGGTTGGCATGGCTCCAGTGGCATCCTCTGGCCTGAGAGAAAAGGATGTCCTGCCTCTGCATTATCCCATCCCCATTTACAGCATCTCTATGTCCCTGCCCTCAAAGTGAGGCACCAATTTTTCATTGTCTGCCATGTCCAGGACTAATGTCAGGAACTATGCAGGGCAGCTCTGGACTGACACCTCTTGTCAATGCCTTTTTAAGAATGGTACTGCACCATGGATTAGATTAGATTCCCTACAGTATGGAAACAAGTCCTTTGGCCAACCAAGTCCACACTGGCCCTCTGAAGAGTAACCCATCCCCCTATCCTATATTTACGCCGACTTATGCACTTAACACTAATGGCAATTTAGCATGGCCAATTCACCTGACCTGCACATCCTTTGGATTGTGGGAGGAAACCGGAGCACTTGGAGGAAACCCACACAGACATGGTAAGAATGTACAAACTCCACACAGACAGTTGCCTGTGGTGGGAATTGATCCCAGGCCCCTGACACTATGAGGAAGCAGTGTTAACCACTGAGCCACCATGCTGCCCTTAATGGTTGTCGGTTAATTTTGGGATATCCAGGAAGTGGTGAGTTGTTTCGGAAATGACACATGGTATGAAGTGCTAGAATTGGTGAGAAGAGCACCTAAGTGGGGGTAGGTAATATAGCAGGTGGGTTTTGTAAAATAGGGCGATAGATGTCCCCAAGCATCACGATGTGAAACCCTGTGAAAAACTTGACAAAACTGGCACTTAGAGAAAAAAGTTGAGATTCAGCCCTTGATCTATCAAGGCAGGTTCCATTCTTGGATCTGACTTGTGCAATGTTACCATTGGATGGGATAGAAGACTGGCTGGAATGTAGTGCAGCCAGCAGATGTAGATGCCAATTGAGAGTAATTAATTGAAGATTCTGATGAATTGCACTTTATAGTACCATAAAACAGGCCAATTACAACAGATCAAAATTTACTTTGACTGTGCTATTGTTTGTGTCAGGCTAACTCTTATTTTTGTCTTGATTTTTACTGGTATTTTTGATAGTTCACCCCAACCCTGTTTTTTTCCATAGGCCGCATTATTTCTATTGCATGGCGTTGCACGGGAACATAACTATGGTGTTACAGGAGAACTATCTGTATCATAGCTGAAAATGTGTTGCTGGAAAAGCGCAGCAGGTCAGGCAGCATCCAGGGAACAGGAGAATCGACGTTTCGGGCATAAGCCCTTCTTCAGGAATGAGGAAAGTTTGTCCAGCAGGCTAAGATAAAAGGTAGGGAGGAGGAACTTGGGGGAGGGGCGTCGGAAATGTGATAGGTGGAAAGAGGTCAAGGTGAGGGTGATAGGTCAGACTGGGGTGGGGGCGGAGAGGTC
>NC_057741.1:1590707-1594266 GCF_004010195.1 Chiloscyllium plagiosum
TGTGGAGGTGCAGGTGAATCTGTGGCGCATATGGAAGTTTCCTTTGGGGCCTTGGAGGGAGGTGAGGGGGGAGGTGTGGGCGCAAGTCTTGCACCTTCTGCGGTTGCAGGGGAAGGTGCCGGGAGTGGAGGTTGGGTTGGTGGGAGGTGAGGATATGACGAGGGAGTCACGGAGGGAGTGGTCTTTACGGAATGCTGATAGGCGAGGGGAGGGAAATATATCCTTGGTGGTGGGATCCGTATCTGTATCATGCAAAGGGATAGATCTGTCAAGAATCAGTGTTTAACATTTAAAGGGATATTTCAAAATATTCAGAATAAGTAGATTCCTACTACAAAGAAAGTTTATTAAAAAAAACTTGCCATCTGTGGTTAACTAAGGCAGTTAAGGAGAGCATGAGCAGAAGGGAAAAGCATGTACTTATGCAAGGATGAATGGCAGGTCAGATGACTGTTCAGAATGTGAAGAATGGCAGAGAATGAATATAATGTGGTTAGCACTGTTGCCTCACAGCGCCAGAAACCCGGGTTCAATTCCCCCCTCAGGGGACTGACTGTGTGGAGTTTGCACATTCTCCCCGTGTCTGCGTGGGTTTCCTCTGGGTGCTCCGGTTTCCTCCCACAGTCCAAAGATGTGCAGGTCAGGTGAATTGGCCATGCTAAATTGCCCGTAGTGTTAGGTAAGGGGTAAATGTAGGAGTATGGGTGGTTTGCGCTTCGGCGGGTCGGTGTGGACTTGTTGGGCCGAAGGGCCTGTTTTCCACTGTAAAGTAATCTAATCTAATCTAATCTAATGTTAATTAGGAAAATAAGTCAAAGCATGGGAGAAAGCTGGCTGGAAATATTTTAAGAAGGCAGCGAGTATTTCTATAGATATCTAAACAGTGCAGAAGTAAATAAAGTGAGTACCCTCTTAGAGAGTGAGATGCAATGAATAAATATTTTACTTTTGTCTTCGCTGTAAAGGATACAAAATAATCCCGGTAATGCCTGTAAATCAGGAGATTGCAGGAAGAAGTGCAACTGATTGAGGGAAATTAGTGCAACTACAATCACTAAGGATATAAACTGATGGAATTGTGGCTTGATCAGTCTCTGAATCCTGATCATATCTCATTCTTCTAAGCTTCAACAAGTATTGAACCAACCCACCCAACTTACCTTCCTAAGAAAATTCCTTCATTCTATGAATCAGCTTAGTGAGTCTCTCCGAACTGGTCGCAAAGCACTCACTTCCCTCTTGAAGTGAGGAGGCCAACGTTGTACATAATATTCAAATTGCCAGTGCAGTGTACAATTGGAGCGAGACTTTCTGACTTTTATGCTCTTCCCCATTGCAACGAAGGGTAACATTCCATTTGTGCTCATAATTGCTGAAACTGCATGCTATCATTTTGTAATGTGGAGACATCTAGACCCTTCTGTACTGCACCATTCTGCATACTCTCCATTTAAATAATATTCTGCTTCTGTATTCTTTCTGCCCAAAGTACACAATCTTACATTTTCCCACATTATACTGCATCATACTCAATATTTGCCTACTCACTTAAGCTGTATTATATTTCTTTGTATCCTCCTCACATCTACCTATCTTTGTATCCTCCTCACATCTACCTATCTTTGTATCGTGTGTAAACCTGGAGTGCTACTTCTTAACACTGCTGGTGACTCCTTCCATCACTTTGCTGATGAAAAAGAGTAGACTGACTTGGATATTTTGTCCTGTCTTTTTAATGGATAGATCCATATCTGGCAATTTTTCATTATGCCAGATAGACATCAATGTTTTAGCTGCAAATGAACACCTTGGGTGCTGCTCATTCTCAAGCACAAGATGAGGAAACTGACCACAATACAGGAAGCCATTCAAAGAAGGAATGTAGTGGTAGTCAGGGACACATAGTCAAATGAATTGATCTAGTTCTCTGCAGCTGAAAGCGAAAGTTCAGATGGCTGTGTCACCTGCCAGGTACCACAGTTCAGAGCATTTGCTTTAGGCTGCAGACAAACCTGCAGTGGGACGGGGGGGATGCATTGGTACCTGAGATCTTCATTGGTACCAAAGATATAGCTGGAACTAGGACAAAACTTCTGCTGAGGGAGTGTGAACAGCTCGGGGCTAAATCAAAAAGGAATACTGAGGGATCAGTTAGTTCAGTTGGCTGAAGATGCAGAATGATGCCAACAGCCCAGGTTCATTTGCTGCACAAGCTGAGGTTACCGTGAATGCTCCACCTTCTCAACCTCAGCCCTTTGCCTGAGGTGTGCTGACTGTCAGGTTATACTTGCCACCAGTCATCTCTATCGGGACAGTGCGAGACTGTGGGGACTTTACATTTACCAGATTCAGGTACATCTTTTTTTTTATAGATATTTTTATTAGAAATTTAACATTTTTACAAGTTTACAAAAATAAACAAATCTCTCAAGTACAAACATTGATATACAATTAAATCTTAAATATATAATAACCAAAATTTAACAAAAGAAAAATACCGAGAAAAAAAAACTCAACTAATCTAACCTACAACTAACCAGAGTGTATATTTAAGTCTCTTACACTATTCAAATAAAAGAAAGAGAAAAAAAACAGCGGATAACATAGAAATTGGGTAGTGAGATATATGCTCAGAATGTGTTAACATCAACAAAACCCGTATTCGTGCGGGATTCCTCTCCCAAAGGGCCCTGGACCAGCCAGGTTCGTAATCTCAATTAAATAAAAGCCCTTGTTAGGATAGCCGAAATATCTGTATTCATATAATTCAAGAAGGGCTGCCATATTTTATAAAATAATTCGGTCTTTCGGTGCACCATATTTGTAAGGAAGTCAAGGGGAATACATTCCATAAATAATCTGTGCCAATTTGAAAGTCCAGGGGGGCCCTCAGCCACCCAGTTTACCAAAATATTTTTCCATGCACAGAAAGAGAGAATAGAAAATAGTCTCTTCCCATGCATGTCCAGGGAGGATAAGTTCGAAAAGCCCAGAAGGAGAGATACGGGATCCACTTTAATTTCCGTTCCTAAAATTTCTGTCAGGGCACTTGCTACTTTAGTCCAGTATCTACGGATCTTATGACAGGTCCATAGACAATGTACAAGAGTGCCCATCTCTATTTTACATTTGGGACACATTGGGGATGCCCCTGCCTTAAATTTTGCCAATCGATCCGGTGCTATATGGGCCCTATGAAGTATCTTCAGTTGGATAGCCTGAGTTCTGTTACAGATTCTTCTGGCGTTTTCCCAAATGTCATTCCACATTTCTATAGAGATTTCTAGTCCCAATTCCTGATCCCATGTTTTAAGCAGATTTTCCATACTATCATCATGTAGTAAATAATAAATAGTCCTGATGGAGGATACCCCTATTGGTTGTAGCACTCTACATTCTCTATCTGATTTATAAAGGCTATCTAATAACGTAGTCTTCTTCTGTGTATAGTCTCGAATTTGGAAGTATCGATAGAGGTCTCCATTAGGTAATCCGAATTTCTGACGCAGCTGTTCAAAAGACATCAGGACCCCATCTTCAAATAGGTCCCCTAGACATG
>NC_057741.1:1594290-1595041 GCF_004010195.1 Chiloscyllium plagiosum
TCCCCATGCTCCCACTATCGGCGCATAGGGGGATGTTTTATGTGAGTTGCTCTCATTTTGCCGCATTATATTCCAAGCTTTAGTTGTATTTAGTATTATAGGGTTTTTACAGTGATCCATAATGATTTTCCTCTTGTCTGAAAATAAAAGGTTAATAAGTGGGCATTTTACTTGAGAAGCTTCGATGTCCAGCCAGATTGATTGTGGATCAAACAAGACCCAATCAGCTGTGTAACTTAATAAGGAACTTAACTGATATTTCCTAAAATCTGGGAAGTCCAATCCTCCCCTTGCCTGTGGAAGCTGTAGCTTCTTCAGCTTAATGAGGGGCCGTCTATGATTCCAGATAAAGGAACCCAACCAGCCATATAATTTACATAGTGCCAGCCTCATAGGGTATAGGAGACAGGGCAGGACATTCATTTTAATTAGTGCTATTCTACCCAACCAGGAAATTGGAAGGTCTCCCCATCGCTGGAGGTCCTGCCTTATCCTTTCCAATAAATACACAAAATTAGCCTTATACAACTGACCAAATACTGGGGTAATAAAAATGCCTAAATATAAGAAACCCTCCAGGGACCAACGAAAGGGAAAATGGGATCCATCCTCTAAGTAGGGTATCATAGCAAGGCCGCCCATTGGCATAGCCTCCGATTTTGAAAAATTAATTTTATAGCCTGAGAATGCAATAAACGTATTAATAACTTGGATTAGGCGAGGTACAGACATCAGAGGATTACTGAGGAAT
>NC_057741.1:1598619-1620523 GCF_004010195.1 Chiloscyllium plagiosum
AATCCCAAGGTGGGGAGGAAATCGTTAAATAGAGAACAAATAAATAAATCCCTCTCCCCACCCCCCAAGATAATATTAAACAGTAAGGTAAGAAAAAAGAAAAAGGGGGGGGGGGTGTAAACCGGAGTGGGGGAAAGGCAAACCAACATCCATTGTCTCTTACAATTTATCTAAGAGAGTCCAAAAATTCCTTAGCTTTTTCTGGCGATCCGAAGTTATACACGGATCCTTCATGGTTAAAGCGTAGCGTCGCTGGGTAGCATAAGGAGTACTGAATATTTAAGTCCCTTAAACACTTCTTCGCCTCATCGACCAGAGCTGGGGAAAAGTCCTGGAATAACATGATCTTGAATCCTTTATAGATCATGGCTTGGGAATTTTTTCCAAGATTTCTGGAGGCTTCTAGGAGTATCTGCCTCTCCCTATACCTCTGCAGCCAGAACAGGACCGGGCGGGGGGGCTGGTTTGAGCCGGGCCCGCGTATTGCGACCCGGTAGGCCCATTCCACCCTTACCTGGCCTGATCCAGCCTCCAGATTTAACAGCTGTGGAAGCCACTGCTTGAGAAACGCTGTAAGCTGGCCTTCCTCTTCCCATTCGGGAAGGCCCAGCAAACAAATATTTTTTCGGCGACCTCGATTATCGAGGTCATCAATATGATTCTCTAAGGTCCGGACTCACTGTTCGAGAGTCCGGACCTGATCCACAGCTGATTGCGCTGTGGTTTCGGAGGTCGCAGCCTTTTAGCTCCGCCCCTCCGACTCGGCGCTCGATTTCTTTAATGTCTCGGTCGTGCTTATGCAGCGCGGCCGAGAGTGAGTCCCATCGGCTTCGGGATTCTTCAATGAAAGCGTCGATCTTTGCATCCAGTTTAGAGATGATTTCCACGAGGCTTGCCACTGTAGGTAAGTCCCCCGGGGCGGCTGTGGATGTCTCTGCTGCAGCTGGAGAGGGTGGGGGAGCGGTTCCTGCTTGCTGAAAGCTGCGGGCTCCCTTCCCTTTATTCATTTTTACTAAAGATTAGATTGTTTAAATTTAATACTAAGCAACTAATTAAATTAAACAGCTATTTTAAATGATTTGGTGAGTGTGGTGCGGGTGGGTGGCCCACTTTGTCCAAGTCTTGAGAGGAGCACTGTAGACTCAGACTTGCTGGGTCGCTGCCATCTTGGATTCCCCAGGTATATCTTTAATCTTCTCTTCATCAGATGTTGAGGAACCATACAGCTTATAGTAAAATGCACAGTATTCTTTGCTGCAAAAGAAAATTAGCCAGCCATTGTTTCATTTTGAAATTTGAACACCCATACAGCATATTTTCTTGGAAGCTTCTTTAACTACACCACCATTTCTTTTGGATTTCCATTTGCTACTAGGAAATAACACCATTTTGTTCCATGAAATTTTATAACAGATCAAAGTAGAATTGACAGCCATTATCAGAGAAGAGTTCCTTTGGTAATCCATGGCAAGTAAAAATATACCATAACTCTACCATTATTTCATCGTTGGAGTTTCGTGTGATGAACTTTTATTAACTTTGCGTGGCTATCAAAGAGAACCAACAAGTTGTAATTTCCTTTTAAAGTCTACCTAATTGTTTTGAAATAGTGCTTACCCTTCCTCTCTTCCAATACCTCTCAAATCCCTATCTCCGAAAGGTCTCAAACCCCTCCTTCAGCCTCTGAGTATGCTGATCTCCCCTTTGCCCCCGAGAGTGCTCACCTGTCTGATAATGCTACCTCACCCACTGCACTATTCAACAGTGCTGATTCTTCTATCATTGATCAGACAGGAGGCATGGATTCTGGAAGGTCAGTGGGAAGTGGGTGTAGGAAAGGGTGAACACTGTCTAGAGGGTGAGCTGGGAGGAGAAGATGAAGATCACTGCGGTGGAGGGAGGGAGTAGTGAACATTGTCAGTGTCAGGGTAAGCGTTTTTAGGAGGGTTTGAGCATTGGTGGCTGAGTGAAAGGGGAAGGGTGAACCAGAACAAGGTTGAACACTGTTGGGAATGGGAAGTGGGGAGCATTGTAAAGTTTGCAGTTGTTTTTTGGAACTCTAGCTGTTTATTTTTGCATTTTGTTGTTAAACAGGCTTTCTATCTACTGTGAAAAGCTTTAAATAAACTCATGCAAAAAGAATGGTTATGAATAAGGCAAACAACTGAAGTCTTCACATTTTTGGTCATCTGATCTCACTGTCATGTGGAATTGACCAGCAAGTTGAGCAGGGTGAAGAAAGCAATCGGAAATTTAAACATGCTGAGCAATCATGTATGTGTCTCTCTGGGTCCCAGAGAGAAGCAGAGACTTAACTTGAGGCATTCACCTCTCTACATTGGAAGATTTAGCCCAATGTTGCGGGTCAATGACTTTTCAACAGAACTGGGGGAGCTTAGAGACGTTCTGAAATTTTGAGCAAGGATGGGTGAGACAAAGATTGAAGAAAGGCCTGTAATAAGGTGGAAAGCAAGAGAGTTTGACTAACAGACATTTGTTTACCAGGAAGGAATAGTAATGGCAAAAAAAACAAAGAAACAAAATAAGTGCCTACAGCAAGTGTTCTACTAACTGAAAGCAAAAATGAGAAAAAACAAAAACATGAAAAGAAAAGGTAACAAAATAGGGAAATAGAATTTATAGTGATATAGACGGTAAGTTAGGCATGTCAGAACCAACTCAACATAAGCCAATCTAGTCAATAGTTGAATAAAAGACCCCGCAGCAATCCATTTGACTGAGTGTAACCATGCAGCGTCAGAAGCAGGCAATCTGATCAAAGTCTCTACAATCCAAACAAGTGACTCATCAGGAGCAAGCTGATCATCACAGTCTTTATTATCCTTTGCAGTAAATACTTTTTTATTTTGATTCCATCTCACTGCCAAGATGTTACATTAGGAGGCACTTATAAGACAGCTAAGAAGACTGCAGGCTACAGGTTTAATGATAACATTGCACACTATGACAGATGAAGAATACATTGCAAACTGCAAGGGATATTGTTTCTAAAGCACATAATTCATTCTGTAAGAAACTGCCGAGGCTGTGTTTATAAAATATCATGCATTGATCTTTTCCAGTTTGTGGAAATGCATCTGACTAAGGACCCAGAAGGAAGTGTTAGTAAAAATGTGAAATGACAAACTGAGCTGACTCATCTACATCAAAATGGAGTTCTAATATACTCAGTACATTTATTTTCAAGTGCTATTGTTTTTTTCCTTTAATAAAGGCAAAGGATAGACAATAGATAAGGCAAGTCAGTATCTGATGTGGAGGTGCTGGTGTTGGACAGGGGTGGACAAAGTTGAAAATCACACGACACCAGGTTATAGTCCAACAGATTTATTTGAAAGTACAAGCTTTTGGGGTGCTGCAACTAGCTAGCTACCTGAGAAAGGAGCATTGCTCTGAAAGCTTGTACTTTCAAATAAATCTGTTGGACTATAACCTGGTGTTGTGTGACTTTTAACTTCATCTCAGTATAGTTATGCCTAAAATAATACTCTATGTGATAGATGTTGGTTCCTGTATAGCTTATTCCAATCATATTATTTCAGACTGCTAGTCCTTTACTTAATCTCATAAATTTCATATGTACATATATATTTTTGCAGATATCTAGTCCATTGTGTAGAAATAATCTTTCTCCAATTCACTCTTTCAGAATTCTTGAAAACAATAGAATTCAAAAGATTTCTCCCCAAACCTTCCTGGGACTGAAGGCAGTCATTCTCCTGTAAGTTCTGGCATCACCTGTACTGATTCAAGTAATTTAATCAATGCTGCACCTTGTTTTTTGGTGTAAATTGATTGTTTATGGCTTTATTTTTCTAGAGTGCTGCTGAACAATTCCTTCCATCAGCTGCCTGATAAGCCTATCTGTCAAGAAATGCCCAATTTGAGCTGGCTGTAAGTATCTCATTTCTAAATCAGAACTCCAGGGAAGCTTCAATCCATTTAGTGATTGTGCCAATCCATCATTTAAAAACATCAGGAAAAAACTCCAAAATGAAATTAAAATGCATTATAGAAAAAGTGACTGTCTTCCTTAATAGTCCTCACTTTAGTTTTAGTTACAAAATTATGAATATATTCTGCACAGAAACATTGTATTATGATTTTGTAACTGCACTTAGGGGATGCCCAGAATCTTATACTGCTGCATGAGTGGGAGGCGAGGAAAGCAGGTGCACTTGTGCGGGAGGCAAAATGTCAGCTTCTCAATGGGGCAAGAAAGTAGCAATTAAGGTTAGAGTGCGTTGATAGCAGATCAAAATTCCCAGCAGGAAGCAATTGGAACAGGTGAGGAAGTTTTTCTGGTAGACTTGAATTGTACATGAGTAATTATTCACTTTATCAATGTCCAATGTACAGCAGATCTGAACAAGCCAAAACCCTTCCGACCCATGCTTGAGCTCATTTCTCTGCTAGTCAATCAGAATGACATCTTCAGGATGTCAATAGCTTGTTCTGTGGTGTTACAACCTTATCTATTCTTCCTAAATTTTCATTCTAGAACTATATTCTGATGTTAATTCTTAAAATTAATCAGAAAAGATGGGATTCTGTGTAAGGTTTTGTGATTCAGTGTGAAAGCCCCTCTCTAAACTGTGGAATCAACCTTCTGGACGGCAGGAATCAGCACGGTCCAGGATTGCCAGCTGATTGGTCCCTCTTCCCCCTCATGCTGCAGAAAGCCAACCAAAGCTAAGAGAGAGTTTAATCAGATGACCTCACAACAGGGGCAACATGACCAGCAAGAGGGAAAAATGAGAGGCCGGATATAAAACTAAACCCCTGTGTATTTAGTTGACAGCTAGCGTTCAAGCAGCAAGGTGTGAGAAAGGATTACTTCTGGACAGGCGACGCGCCATTCATTCCTGGTTGGTAGGGTACCATGGGGACACTGCTTGAAGCAAAGAACACATAACTGCGACTGGAGCAGTAAAGGTCAACTGGAAGACCAGTCAGTTAGTTCAATTGGTCGGATAGCTGATTTGTAATTCAGAGTGACATCAACAGCGTGCATTCAATTCCCACATCAGCTGAGGTTACCCTGAAGGATTCCCCTACTCAACATCTCTGTTTGTCTGAGGTGTTGTGACTTCAGGAACCACCATCACTTGCCTGTCTCTCTCAAATGAGAGAGCAACCCTATGGTCTAGTAGGATGATGGTGACTTTAACTATTTCTCCTGTGCCTCAGTTAATAGTTTCAACAGAGAGTTAGTGACTATTTCTTTACCAAGTATCCCTTATTACTGATGTGCCATTGCTGAGGCTGTCTGCTGATATGAACAGCAATGGCCCCATTGCCTGAAGAAGAATGACAGCAGAATGGAAACCTACCGCACCCCTGAAGGAACTTCTCATGATAGTCACATGACAGCTGTGTGCACAATCTTGAAACTACAAGTACAGCTAGAAATGTCTGATCGTTTCTAGATCAGATTGCCCCCTCAATTCTGGGATAATATCAACTACTCCCACTGTCTGCTCAACTTTGCCTACCCAATAACTGCAACTGCTTCTATCACCTGGAGTGATACTTTGGAGCAGATAATCAGTGACTCCACAGTTTAGCAAAGTCTCACTATATGTTCTTCTTCATTTTACATTGGAACAGCAGGAGGACCTGTTTCCCATCAGGTCCTTCAGTCTGATCTGAGAACTTCTCAGCATTGGAGTGTCCTATCCAGAGCCTCACCATGAATATTTCTATCCTCAACCTGTGGTCTGGAGACTTCTCTGTATTGTCACATCTATATTCCTGGAGCTTTATGCTATAACTGTGCACTTTCCTTCAGTCAGCTTGGACTTCACTCTATTGGTCTCAATGATTCTTCCATCATCTGCCCTTTATTACCCTCTACTTTCAGGACCTTACAATTGACCTTCCCTCTATAACCCTAGGTCTTCCAATAATTATGTTTCACCTCCCATTTGTAGATATTGCCTTCCCTGTATAATCTAGTTTCCTTGGTTTGCTCTCAACAAGTCCTCATAGGTCTGCGATAACCCACTCTCCCTTCCTCAATTAACATGCACCAATTCCCCTCATACTTCCACCACCCAGTCTCAACATATAAATTCCTAACAAAGAAGAAACTCCTTATTTTATGTAATCTACATTGATCTACACTCCTTTAAATATGTGATTATAACATACAAAGATCAATTTTCCAGTGTTACACAAATGGTCAATATTTCAGAGGAAACTTGTGAATTAAGTCATGTAACAATATATAGGAAAAGTAATTGACAAAGTTTAATTAGTCATGTTCAGGAATGATGACCACTTGGCGAAGTAAAATGGGAATAAAAAAATGGAGAGTAAGAAAACGGTGCGAGTACGTTCTTGGCTACTTTACAAAAAAAATAAGACTCAGCCCTGTTTTTCTATTTCTGTTTCGCATATTAAACCGAGATTATTGATTAGATGCTGCAAGTTTGGTTCAAAAAATTTATTTCTAAATACTTTGGAGAAGTGAGGAACTTAAGGATTGTGTAATAAAATTTTCTGAATTCTGTCAATTTGCAATGAAATATTGCATAATCTCTACCCTAGGGATTTGGAAGGCAATCAAATTGAATCTGTGAAGAATGGAACTTTTATGCATTGCAGCCAGTTAACTGTACTGTAAGTAAAATGATCAGAGAAATTTTTAGTCAGATCACATATGTCATGTAAAATGTTTCATTGTTGTTCATTAAACTTTCACCTTAATGAATTTAGCTTTAGTTTCTGAATTCAATTCTTTCATATTAAAATCATTGCAAGATATCAAACTACTAATTTTTAAGAATCCTAAAACGATCAAATTTTCAAATCCCAATTCTTTGCTAGAGCTATCAGAACCTCACCAGCTATTCTATCTTCCCATTATAATAAGGTGAGCTGAGTTAAGTTTTGAGGAAAAAATTCAGATGTATGATGTCAACCTTCTTGAGTGCTAATGGACCAGCAGTTATCCAGGAAAGTGGGGAGTATTCCATCATGATCCCGATTTGTACCCTGTCAATGGTTGACAGGTTTTGAGGAGTCAGGAGGTGAATTGTTCACTGTACAATTCCTAGCCTCTGACTTGCTGTATTTATGTAGTTAATTCAGTTCAATTTCTGGTCAATGGTCAGTTTCACAATGGTAATGGCATTCTCATTGACTGTCAAGGGGCAATAGTTAGATTCTTTCTTGTTGGAGATGTTCTTTGCCGATTTGTGGCACAAATGTTACCAGCCACTTGTCAGCCAAAGCCTGGATGTTGTCTGCATCTTACTGCATTTATATTCCAACATCGATTCAAGCCTTGGGTGCCTGTCTGTGTGGAGTTTGCACATTCTCCCCATGTCTGTGTGGGTTTTCTCCAGGTGCTCCGGTTTCCTCCCACAATCCAAAGATGTGCAGGTCCGGTGAATTGGCTGTGCTAAATTGTCCACAGTGTTCAGGGGTGTGTTGGTTGAATGCATTGGTCAGGGCTTAAATGGCGGGGGATGGGTCTCAGTGAGTTACTCTTCGGATTGGGCCACATGCCCAAAATGTTGATTCTTCCGCTTCTCGGATGTTACCTGACCTGCTGTGCTTTTCCAGCATTACACTCTTGACTCTGATCTCCAGCATCTGCAGTCCTCACTTTCTTCTCCTCGTTGGGCCAAAGGGCCTGTTTCCACTCTGTAGGGATTCAATGATTCTGTACATGGTCAGCCTCAGTATCTGAAGAGTTGCAAATGATGCTAAATGTTTCACAATCACCACTAAACATCCCCTGACCTTATGATTGAGGAAGGTCATTGAGGAAGCAACTGAAGGTGTTTGGGCCTGTAACACCACCCTGAACAACTCTTCCAGAGATTTCCCAGTGTTGATGGCTGACATCGAACAAACACAACCGTTTTCCTTTGACCTAGGTATGATTCCAATCATTGGAGAGTTTATCCTGATTCCCATTGACTCTGTTTTTTTCTAGGGTTCCTTGATGCTACACTCAGTTGAATGTGGCCTTGATGTCAAATGCAGGCAGTTTCACCTCATCTCTGGAATTCAGCTTTTTTGTCTGTTTTTGAACCAAATCAAAAGTGAGATCAGGAGCTGTGTAGCTCCTGGAACCTAAACTGAGCATCACTGAGCAGGTTATTGCTGAGCAAGTGCTGCTTGACGGCATTGTTGATAAATTCCATCACTTTTACTGATGATCGAGAGCAGACTAATGGGCCAGGTGGGATTTGTCCTGCTTTTTGTGTACAGGACATACTAGGCAATTTTCCACATTGTTGGGTAATGTTGTAGCCAATGTGTAGCTATACTGCAACAGTTTTGCTAGGAGCATGGCTTGCACTGGAGAAGAAGGCTTCAGTACTGTTGCTGGAATATTGTCAGGGCATATAGACTTCACAGTATCCAGTGCCTTCAGCTGTTTCATATCACATGGAATTGGCTGAAGACTAGCATCTGTGAAGGAGGCAAAAATCGATCATACACTTGGAAGTTCTGGCTGAAAATGGATGCAAACACTTTGCTCTCAATTAATGCACGAGTGTGCCTTCGTTGAAGATTGAGGTATTTGAGGAGTTTCATCCTCCATTGAATTACGTAATAGTCATTCAGAACTGGATGTGGCAGTTTGGTAGATCTTAGATCTGATCCTTGAGTTATGAAATTGCTTGACTCAGTCTATTGCTGTTTATGCTACTTGGCAAATTAGGTAGACCTGGGTTGTAGCTTCACCAGGTTGATACCTCATTTTATGCTTGATGTTCATGGTAGATTGAGGATATGCCAGGCTATGAGGTTGCAGATTGTGCTGGACTACAATTCTGCTGCTGCTGATGGCCCACAGCCCCTCCTGGATGCCCAGTCTTGAGTTGTTAGATATGTTTGAAATCTGTCCCATTCATCACCCTATGCATTATCACAATGGAGGGTATCTTCAATGTGAAGACATGACTTTGTCTCCACAAGGGCTGTGTGGTGACCAGTCCTACCGATACTTTCATGGACTAGATGCACCTGCGGCAGACAGATTGGTGAAGATGAGAGCAAATATGTTTTGCCGGCTTGTTAGTTATCTCACCACCTGTTACAGACCTCAATCTATCCTTTAGTACTTGACTAGATCAGTTAGTGGTGGTGTTGCTAAGCCACTCAGTGATAGAGATTGAAATCCCATACCTGGAATACATTTCATCCATTTTCATCCTGAGATCATCCAAGTGGAATTCAACATGGAGGTGTTAGTGAGTTTTGAGAAGAGGTGTACTGACTCACCAAATCATTGGGGGTGGTATGAGCTGATCAGAAAGTTTCCTTATGCATGTTTATCCTGATGCCATAAGACTTCCTGGGTCTGTAGTCAATATTGAGGACAACTCTGGGCAACTCCCTCTTCACTTTATATCACTGAGGCACGACCTCCACAGGTCTGTAGTGGAATTGGACATAGTCAAGGTCAGTGATAGTGTTGTGTGTATGACAGAGTGTTGCTTGACTAGTCTGTAAGACAATTGCTCTCCCAATTTTAGCAAAATGTTAAGAAGATTTTGCAGGGTGTTTGAATTTGCCATTGTCATTTCTGGTACCCAGATCAGTGCCAGATATAATCATTTCTTATATTGTTGCTGTGGCTTTTTGTTTTACATTTTTACACAGCTCTTAATAAAAAAGAAACTACATTATGTTTTGATTTTTTTATCAATAACTTGCTGCTAAATCTGTTTACTGGCATTTAATTTTCTATCTGAATTTGAATTCATCTTGTTACATTACCATAGTGTGAGCTTTATTTCAACTTATCTGAGAATTAAACATTTTAACTCCAGCTCAAAGCCCACTTTGTACAATCTCTATTTTATTTACTTTCATTGAAGACCCAAGTTGATTGTTGCAATTGATTGATTTTTTTGTGTTGACCAACATTTACGTATTTAAAATCTAAACAAATGTGAAACGTAAAGTCAAAAGTAGAAAATGCTAGAAATGCTCATCACAAGGCAGAGTACCCGACTGGATAAATAACTATTCTTCTAAACTGGGAAGATAGCCCAGCCAATGATCAATTTTGGATCTTGTAATTGCTGATAGATCAATATTTTTCTGTTTTTCTATTTATCTTTTCCAGCAGTGCTTTCACCAATCTAACACTTGCATTATTTTCAGGGTTCTCCGCAGGAATAAAATCAGCTCTATACATGAAAGTGCTTTTGCGCCATTACAAAGGCTAGGAGAAATGTAAGTGTTCCTGGGATTAAAAACGTGTATTAAATTTAGAAAATGCAACAAAATGGGAGCAATGGCTGGACTGTCTGAAAATCTAAGAACCCTGGCAAAATTTGGATGTGCTTTCCCAGTTCTCAGCTAAATTAATAGGTTCAATCATTTGTTACATTTTAAGGGCTGAAGAAAACTATCTCTTTTGCTGTTCTTCAAATATTTCTCCAAAATGTTTAAAGGGATCTCAAGCAAGTCTATGGTATTAACAGAATTTTAATCCAATCCAAGTTAGCTTCATGAGGGATGCAGTCTTGTAAGCAGTTAAAAAGAGTTGAGGAGCTATGACTAAGGATATACTGTTGCACCATGTGAAATATTAAAGGAGGAATTATGATTTCTGGGTAATTAGGCTTTGGACTGCATATGCCTGATTCCCAAGAGATGCTACATTTTAGCAGCTGGGTTTCAATAATATAGTAAGCTGCATGTTTAAAATAAGCGGCATCTAGAGACAGCAGTCCACATTCTGCTAGGCTAACATGAAGTGGCCTTGTGTTATCCAGCTTGTAAACAATTACACTGTTGGATTAAGGGGGTGTGGCAGGGTTGTGTGTACATGGAACAGGAGCAAACACAGAATTTCAGTGCCTATTTTCTGTTGGCGTCCACAATTTCCCATAGAAGCCTCTACTTACTTCCCACTAGGTTTTACTGAGTAAACCCTCCAAAACTGACTTGCCACTAAGTTGGTAATTATTGTAATTAAATGTTGATGTACACAATGGAATCACATGTACAGTGGCCTGATTTATAAATTCCCATTCTGTTTAATGTCTGCCTGTTGGCTAAAGTTAAAATTCCACACTGGGGTGAGAAATTCACGCTGGAATTTTGTCAATGCATTGAAGATGGGCTGCAAGAGCCCTGAGACAGGTAGGAAAATGTCAGTAAATGGTGTCACGAGAGAAGTCTAACATATTTCTGGATATTTCCAGAGGCAGGTAGGCTGGCAAGAGGAGGCTCCTTTTAATGGACGGAACAGCAATTCAGCCAGTTTAATAGGTAATCAATGGCAACTAATAGCTTTTTTTTCAATTTTGTGAAAAATGCAGGAGAACCAGGGAGCTTCTAAACTTGCTAGAAATATGGAAGCAGAAGAGAGCAACAGGTCTGTCTTGGCTGTGGTCTGCAGGCTTGAAGTGTAATATAGCCTTACAGAGAGACCGATGATGAGTAAATAACGGCAGCAATAATCAGGAGGCATGGCAGAGGCATTCTGATTGAATGTACTCTCTAACTTGGCTCTTGAGTATACAGAGAAAGATAGAGTGGGAGCCTCTGAGAAGTGGTTGTCAACTTTCTAATACTGTATTATTGTCAATTCACTACACCATTTGTGGCTTAAACAAAAATGTTTAACAATTTATTTAAAATAGAATAACTAGCAGTGTAAAATGAAACAAGATACTCTAATTGGTCTACACTTTAAACCCAAACATCTTTGTTTTCAGCCCAAATTACACAGAAGATAGACACAAGTAAACATAGTTATAGGATAAATAAAATAAAAGAGTGGCTGTCTTGATGCGTTGTTCCACAGGTGTAGATAATGGTTTCTTGGTTGATTTTCTGAAGATATTAGTCAGGATCACCTTTACAGACAAGACTTAATACTTATAACTTAGCTTCTATGTTCTGATCTTCCAAAAAATGCTTATTGGGGGTTAGACAGGGAGTTTTCAAAGCTTCATGTTGTAACATCAACAGCCAGCTTCCTTTTCACAGAAAACACTGTCCAAAACCCAATTCAAACACTGACCACTCATCACTAACTTGACTGTCTCCTCCATAAGGTCCCACTTAGCTTTCAACACAGATTGGTTAACAAGATTGGATCATGTGGAATACAGGCAAAATCCAGCCATTTGGATACAAAATTGGCTAGAAGGTAGGAAACCGAGGGCAGTGATGGAGGAATGCTTTTCAGACTGGAGGCCTGTGACGAGGGGTGTGCCATAGGGATCAATGCTATGTCCACTGCTTTTTGTCATCTACATAAATGACTTGGATGTGAATATAGGAGGTATGGTTAGTAAATTTGCAGTGACGCCAAAATTGGTAGTGTCGTGGACAGCAAAGAATGTTGTCTCAGAGTACAACGGGATCTTGATCTGATGGGCTGAGAAGTGGCAGATGGAGTTTAATCTTGATAAGTGTGAGGTGCTACATTTTGTTAGGACAGATCAAGGCAAGACTTATATGCTTAATGGTAAGGTCCTGGGGAGTGTTGCTGAACAAAGGTACCTTAGAATACAGGTTTATTGTTCCTTGAAACTGGGGTCACAGGTAGACAAGGTAGAAAAGAAGGCATTTAGTACACTTGCCTTCAATGGTCAGTGCATTGAGTATAAGAGTTGGGAGGTCATGTTGTGGCTGTACAGGACATTGGAAAGGCCACTTTTGGAATACAGTGTGTAATTCTCGTCTCCTTTGCTATAGGAAGGATGTTGTGAAACTTGAAAGAGTTCAGAAAAAACTTCAAGGATTTTGCCAGGGTTTGGAAGGTTTGAGCCCATATAGGGAAAGGCTGAATAGGCTGAGGCTATTTTCTCTGGAGCATCGGAGGATAAAGGGTGACCTTATGGAGGATTATGGAGAGGCATGGATAGAGTGAATAGTCTTTTTCCCAGGGTAAGCAAGTCCAAAATTAGAGGAGATAAGTTTAAGGTGAGAGTGGAAAGATTTAAAAGGGACCTGAGGGGCAATCTTTTCATGCAGAGAGTGGTACGTGTATGGAATGAGCTGCCAGAAAGAAGTGGTGGAGGCTGGTACAATTAAAACATTTAAAAAGCATCTGGATGGGCATATGAATTGGAAGGGTTTGGAGGGATATGGACCAAATGCTGGCAAATTTGATTAGATTAATTTAGTATATCTGGTCAGTATGGACAAGTTGGACCGAAAGGTCTTTTTCTGTGCTGTACATCCCTATGACTCTAGTGTCTTCTGCCATCTGCTTGAACATAAGGTTGAAACCAATTCCCAAGTACTGACCTCATTAATAACCCACTTCTGTTACCTATTTAAACATAATGCTCTTCCCTGGTGATGAAGTGTCTGCAGAACCTTTTAATCAAAACCAACCAGCAATTAACCTCCTGGCCTGGCCACACGAGTAAAGAAAAGCTTGTTAGATCTGCTTGTCTTTTGACGTAAGTTGTTATCTCCAGTTCAGAAGTCATCTTTAGCTCACAATTTCCAGTTTACAGCTCTGAATCAAAATTGATAAAAGAATAAAATTAAAATAGTAGAAGTTCAGCAAGGGCTTGAATACTAATAGGCTCAGTCACTCCAGCTCTAAGATCAGCAATGAGGAGGGTTATCACAAGGGGAGAGAGCTACAACCACCAGAACTGGAATTGCAATAGCAAGGTGGAGAGGTGCAAGTGACTAGCATGTTGTGTGCACGAAAGGGTTTACCATCTGAGATTCTGCTTCCTGAAAATGTCCAAACAGCAGTGTAAATGAAGGCTATTCTCCTCCAGATAGAGAATTTATCTGAGGCACCCTAATGGAAAGAAACTGACCGCATTTGGGAGTGGTGGACACCTGTGCCTATTTTGTTATCGGCCTCCTCGTGTTGAATTTCTGTGGCTCGTGATTATTCCTGGGATTTTCTGGAGATATCCAAGCCTGTGGCTCATTGCTATATCAAGATGGTCACATCAGTGCCTTCTTTAAAAGTGCAGGCCAACATTTGGAATTTCACACAATTAGGCCAGTGTGGCTAAAAGGGCCTTCAGGTTCAGGGCCATTGTTGGCTTACCCCAGATGTAACCACCAGCTCAATACGTTTCGCCATCGTTTTTTTTTTCCGTAGATTAGGCATCAGTCTCCATCAACAGGGAGATTTCCCACTCTCTCAATCTACCACTAGTCTGTGACTACCACAGATGGACCCTTCAGGTCAGTACAATGTTCCCAGGAGTTCTCACACCTGTGTAATGAGTTGTTCCAAATGAGTTTTCAGGCCCATTACACACCTTCAAAGATGAATTCTGGGGTTGAGGTCAATCCTGATGAAGCCATGACTCCTTAAGAACCATGTGCTTTTTTAGTGTTTTTAAATACCGTGGATTGAAATTAGAAAGAGGTATTTTAAAAGGCTAGTGTTTAAAAGGCTGAGTGCAGTGTTGAAAGCAAGTATTCTGACACCACGACAGGCAGCATGTAAATGACTGTTTGAACAAGGAGTAATTACAGTTTGAGTTGCAGGTGAGTTGGAGCTGAGGAGATATATAGATGCAGCTTTTGCTGGCACTGAGAAGTTGATTGATCCATGGACTAGTAACTGTTTGTTGATTACAGAGACCTTCCTGCCTATCAATAACTGTATCATTGGTTCTCAGGCAACTGAATAGCTTTGAGCTGGGAACAAGTTACATTCAGATAAAAGAGAGAAAGAAGAGTTCAGTTCTTTCCCAGTTCAGAAGTGGTCTCTCTGTTCACTGCAATCAAAATACATTATAAACCTGAAGAAAAACAGCCAACTGTTGGTGTAACCTGTGACTTTTAACTGATCAGTCAGACACTTATTAAAAGTGAACTCTTACCAACCAGTGAAAGCATCTATAGAAAGGCAACTGAAGCAATGTTCTGGCCAGTAGAAGAGTAATAAAGATCATTTCAATAATAGATCCTGTGAACAAAAACTACTGAACTGTCTTCTTCCAGTCATTATCTTTTTAATCCTGTCTATTTGCCTGTCTTTGTGAGTGTGTGAATTGGAATTTATACAGGGTTTAGAGTTTTAATTAGCAATATTATGTGCAAATTGCTTATAACTGTTTACCTGTAGCTAGAGTCTAATTATTTCTAATAAATGGTGATCCTTGTTAAATACAGAAACCAAGGAGAAAGTGAGGACTGCAGATGCTGGAGAACAGAGCTGAAAATGTGTTGCTGGAAAAGCGCAGCAGGTCAGGCAGCATCCAAGGAACAGGAGAATCGACGTTTCGGGCATAAGCCCTTCTTCAGGAATGCCCGAAACGTCGATTCTCCTGTTCCTTGAATGCTGCCTGACCTGATGCGCTTTTCCAGCAACACATTTTCAGCTAAATACAGAAACCTTCTCAATTCTTTCCATCTATCTGAGTCTGACGGCAAAATAGTAAATTCGAGAACTTTGCATATTATTTTAAAATCTTCTAACTTTTGTGACAACTCCAGGAATAGCTAGGCTTTATTTCCAGTGCACTACCCAAATGTGACAAGCACTGTGTAGAACGGCAGCCTAGATGCAGAGGAGTTAGACAACAGCTGCAAGTAACCATTGAATAGGCCAAAAGAGTGCTGAAGATGTAACTCAGATAGATCACATTGAGACTGTCAGTATATTCCACTGAGATTTGTGCATATTTTCATGCTCTGCCCAACCTGATACTACAAAGAGGTGAAACTTTAAACAATGATGACATCCTGGACATGATACCTCCTTTGAGGTTGGTTTTTTAGGAGATGGTGACTCGGAAGACTCTTTGGTAATACATACAAGGCATAATGAGATGTGCACAAAGGGCCATCACACAACTCTCTAATATTTTGGTAAGTTTCACATGAGTTTTCTTTATAATTAACTGAAAGTTCCACCTTTCATTGAATATCCTTACCATCTGCTTGGACCTCTCAGAACATGAAACACGGGAAATGCATTGACATCATGTGGTGTGATTCATCTCATCATATCCATTGTAAGTGTCATCAATCCATTCATAGTCCACTAGTGGCTGAATAAGCAAAGGATTCACTTTGTGATGCAGTATATTAAAATTTATTAAAAACAAATTTAACATTAAGCTGATATTTAAATGTATAATATAACCCTATGAAACCCAAGTGCAACTGTGTTGATTTCCTTGTGAGTTTGTAGGTACTTGTGCATTTAGGGTGTAGGTTTGCTCGCTGAGCTGTAGGTTTGATATCCTGACGTTTCATTACCTAGCTAGGTAACATCACCAGTGGCGACCTCCAAGTGAAGCGAAGTGTTGTCTCCTGCTTTCTATTTATATGTTTGTCCTGGATGGGTTCCTGGGGTTTGTGGGGATGTCATTTCCTGTTCGTTTTCTGGGGGGGTTGATAGATGGTATCTAGATCTGTGTGTTTGTTTATGGCGTGGTTGGAGTGCCAGGCCTCTAGGAATTCTCTGGCATGTCTTTGCTTCGCCTGTCCCAGGATAGATGTGTTGTCCCAGTCGAAATGGTTGTTTTTTTTCTTCCATGTGTAGGGCTACGAGGGAGAGAGGGTCGTGTCTTTTTGTGGCTCGCTGGTGTTCATGTATCCTGGTGGCTAACTTTCTTCCTGCTTGTCCTACGTAGTGTTTGTGGCAGTCATTGCATGGAATTTTGTAGATGACGTTGATTTTGTCCATGTTGTACTGGGTCTTTTAGGTTTGTTAGTTTTTGTTTGAGAGTGTTGGTGGTTTGTGTGCTACTAGGATTCCGAGGGGTCTTTGTAGTCTGGCTGTCATGTGCTTGTGCATGTTGTTCCCCCTGAGCTTTCAGCTAAGCAGGAGACAGGCAGACCTGCCTGAAAGCTCTGACAGTTGCCATCTGGTTGGATTGTAATGGTTAAAGATATCAGTTCTCCATATTTCAGGTGTAATGTAAGCTTTCTTCTCCTGTAGACATATCAATTTGTACTGTCTCTCACCCATCAGTCATGCATAAGCATACATTGGTAGTAACCTACCCTAAATGTTTATCATGGTGCTATAGGGATATCTTCTGCATGTGGACATTGAGTACTGGCAATGCTGAACTCAACTCATGAACTACAAACCGACTAAAATGATTTTTATGATTTTTTTAATAGATATTTTTATTTAAGAAAGAAAAAATTTAAGCTATTTTACAAATTATGAAAGTAATACAAACAGCACCAATATAAAATTAAATAATAAAAAAAAGCAAACTAACTACTAATCTATACCAAAAACAACCAGAACATAAAATAGGATATCATACATTATTAACAGTAAACAACAAGGTAATTAAATAACTAGATACATGCTCAAAATAGATTTATATCGAGTCATAATAAAACCCATACTTATACGGGATTTCTCCTCCCGGGGGCCAGAACCATTACCATGGCTAAGTAAAAGCTCTGGACAGTATGGCCGAAATATCTGTGTCGATGTAGTTCAAAAAGGGCTACCATGTTTTATAAAATAATTCAATTCCGTATGGAAGTCAAGGGGGATGTATTCCATGACTATCCTGTGCCAGTTTGAAAATCCTGGGGGACTTTTGGATACCCAACTTACTAAAATACTTTTCCTCGCACAAAAGGAAAGGATAATAAATAATTTCCTCCCCTATGCGTCCAGAGAGGGAAAATTTGGAGAGCCCAGAAGTATGGACATTGGATCCGATCCAATCTCTGTGCCCAAAATCTCTATCAAGGCATTTGCTACTCTGTCCCAATACCTACGGATCTTATGGCATGTCCACAGACAATGCATGAGAGTGCCAACTTTGATTTTGCATTGAGGACACATTGGGGATGCTCCTGCCTTGAACTTTGCGAGTCGTTCAGGTGCCATGTGAGCCCTGTGAAGTATCTTTAATTGAGTAGCCTGGATTCTGTTACAAATAGAGATCTTCCTGGCATTTTCCCAGACATTTTGCCACATTTCTAAGGGAATTTCCAACCCTAATTCTTGATTCCAGATTTTATATAACCGTTCCATGTCCTTTGATACTTTATTGTAATGAGTGATAAAGTGTACTGACCGAGGGAGGCCCCATCGACCAAAGTACTCTCCTTTCCCTATCCAATTTATAAGGATTGACTATCAGTGTGGTCTTCTTTTGTATAAAGTCTCGTATTTGAAAATACTGAAAGAGGTCCCTGCTAGACAGTCCAAACTTCTGGCGCAGCTGCTCAAAGGACATCATGAGCTCCCCATCGAACAGGTCTCCCAAACAGAAGATACCTCTGGACCTCCAAGTTTTGAATGTAGTATGGGTCAGCCCTGGCTGGAATCCCGATGTTCCCACTATGGGGGTATAAGGGGAGGGTTTGTGCAGGTTACCCTCATCTTATCGCATTTTCCTCCAGGCTTTGATTGTATTTAGTACAATAAGGTTTTTACAATAGTCCATAATAACTCTCATCTTGTCCATAAATAATAGATTGATGAGGGGACATTTAGCTTGGGAGGTCTCAATATCGATTGATTGTGGGTCACAAGAGACCCAGTCAGCTATGTAAGATAATAGAGAGTTCAATTGGTACCTCCTGAAATCTGGAAAGTCCAGTCGTCCCCTTATTTGTGGAAGCTGCAGCTTTTCTAATTTGATAAGGGGCCGTCTATGGTTCCAAATAAAGGAGCCGAGCCAACTGTAAAGCTTACGCAGCGCCTGTCTCAGCAACATCAAGGGGAGCATTCTCATAGGGTATAGAAGACGAGGTAGAATATTCATCTTAGCTAAGGCTACTCTGCCTCCCCAGCATTGATAGTCCTGCCTTATTTTCTCTAATAAGTGTGCGTAATTGGCTTTATACAACTGACCAAATACTGGGGTAATAAAAATACCTAAGTACAGAAAACCTTCTAGTGACCACCGAAAGGGAAAACAAGATCCATCCGGTGAGTTGGATATACTGGCAAGGCCTCTCAACAGTATGGCCTCCGACTTCATAAAATTGATTTTGTAACCTGAAAACATACCAAATAGATTGACCACTTGAATTAAGCAGGGTACGAATGTCAAGGGACCACTTAAGAAAAGGAGGACATCATCTACATAGAGAGTAATTTTGTGCTTAAATAGCGTAAATAATACTGGTGAGAAAGGACATTCCTGGTGACAGCCTCTGCCAACGCTAAAGCTATCCGAACTTAAACCATTGGTGATCACCGTTGCTTTGGGATCATTATATAATACTGAAACCCATTTAGTAAAGATCTCTCTGATACCAAACTGTCCCAGCATGTAAAAAAGATATGGCCATTCTACCCGCTCAAATGCCTTTTCTGCATCTAGGGAGACAACTAAACCTGGTATTGTTCCCTGCTGGCAGGCTTGTGTCATTTTAAGACCCTTCTAATGTTTAGGGTGTAGGTTTGCTCACTGAGTTGTAGGTTTGATATCCAGACGTTTCATTACCTGGCTAAGTAACATCATCAGTGGCGACCTCCAAGTGAAGCGAAGCTGTTGTCTCCTGCTTTCTATTTATATGTTTGTCCTGGATGGGGTTCCTGGGGTTTGTGGTGATGTCATTTCCTGTTCGTTTTCTGAGGGGTTGATAGATGGTATCTAGATCTATGTGTTTGTTTATGGCGTTGTGGTTGGAGTGCCAGGAATCTAGGAATTCTCTGGCATGTCTTTGCTTAGCCTGTCCCAAAATAGATGTGTTGTCCCAGTCGAAATGGTGTTTTTTTTTGCCACAAAAATACACGACCCTCTCTCCCTCGTAGCCCTACACACGGAAGAAGAAAACCACCATTTCGATTGGGACAACACATCTATCCTGGGACAGGCTAAGCAAAGACATGCCAGAGCAATCCTAGAGGCCTGGCACTCCAACCACAACGCCATAAACAAACACATAGATCTAGATACCATCTATCAACCCCTCAGAAAATGAACCGGAAATGACATCACCACAAACCCCAGGAACCCCATCCAGGACAAACATATAAATAGAAAGCAGGAGACAACAGCTTCGCTTCACTTGGAGGTCGCCGCTGATGATGTTACTTAGCCAGGTAATGAAACGTCTGGATATCAAACCTCCAGCTCAGTGAGCAAACCTACACCCTAAACTCTCTCTAATGGATGTAATAGCTTGGGGAGCCTTTTTCTTCTTGGCAAGGTATGCTAGATACCTGCCAGATTTGTCACCATATTCAAATAATCTCTGCTTTGTGAATAGTATTTCCCTCTTTGCAGTTTGAGTAAGTGCAGTATTCAAGACTGCCCTAAGGGCTGTGATACTCTGTAGCTTAGTAATGGAGGGCCTATCAACATACGCAATTTCAGCTGCCTTCAGGCGAGCCTCAAGCAGACGCTGTTGCTCTTCCTTTTGTCTTTTCCGGTTTGCAGAATATGAGATGACCAAGCCTCGCACGTATGCCTTAGTGGTCTCCCACACCATTGAAGGATTACTGGCTGTGCCTGAGTTGACATCCCAGAAGGTTTAAAATTCCTGCGAGAAGAACTTTATTAACTTGCTATCCTTCAATAAGAAAGGATCCATCCGCCAATGTCGGGGACCTAGCCCATCATCACTAGTCTTAACTTCCATATGTACTGCGGCATGATCAGAAATAGTTATATTACAGGATTGTATCGAAATCAAAAGGGTCGAGGGGACAAAGAACATATCAATTCTGGTATGGCACTTGTGTGGGTTAGAGTAGAAAGTAAAGTCTCTACCCTGGGGATGGAGACACCTCCACACATCTACCAGACCCAGCTCCTTGTTCAGATCCACCAGTTGCCTAGATCTCAGAGATATGCCCGCAGTACTCCTAGGTATCCTGTCTGTCTCTGGATCAATAATACAATTAAAATTTCCCCCTATAATTGTATGGCACACCCCAAAGGCTATCAAATTAGAGAATGCTTCTGTTACAAATTTAAAAGGGTGTGCTGGGGGACAATAAAGATTCAAAATCCCATATTCCTCTCCGTATATTAGGGCTTTGATCAATATATACCGTCCAGGTTAATCTTTTAACTGGCTTAACATTTGGAAAGGAAGATTCTTCCGAATAAGAATGGCTACTCCCCTACTTTTTGACTGAAAGATGAAAACAACACCTGGCCAAACCCACCATGTTGCAGTTTCGAGTGTTTTTTATCAAGTAGCTGTGTCTCCTGTAAAAGAGCTACATCAACCCTTTCTTTTTTAAGACTTGGTAATATCTTTTTCCTTTTGACTGGTGAATGGCTCCCCTTGACATTCCAGGGGCACCACCTGAACAAATGACTAGCCATGATTGTCCAGGCAGGACTGAGACCCCCCAGGAGGAAGAACCTCACCCAAAAGACATTGAATAAAGACCAAAAAAAATTCACATATAAAAGAACTCTTAAAACAGTTAAATCGACACAATTAAAACTACTCCTAAGTAACCTGAAAACACTAGTCTTAACCTCCATATACACTGCTGCATAGAACATAGAACAATACAGCACAGAACAGGCCCTTCGGCCCATGATGTTGTGCCGAACATTTGTCCTAGCTTAAGCACCTATCCATGTACCTATCCAATTGCCGCTAAAAGGTCACCAATGATTCTGACTCTGCCACTCCCACAGGCAGCGCATTCCATGCCCCCACCACTCTCTGGGTAAAGAACCTACCCCTGACATCCCCCCTATACCTTCCACCCTTCACCTTAAATTTATGTCCCCTTGAAACACTCTGTTGTACCCGGGGAAAAAGCCTCTGACTGTCTCCTCTATCTATTCCTCTGATCATCTTATAAACCTCGATCAAGTCACCCCTCATCCTTCGCCGTTCCAACGAGAAAAGGCCGAGAACTCTCAACCTATCCTCGTACGACCTATTCTCCATTCCAGGCAACATCCTGGTAAATCTCCTCTGCACCCTCTCCAAAGCTTCCACACCTTTCCTAAAGTGAGGCGACCAGAACTGCAAACAGTACTCCAAATGTGGC
>NC_057741.1:1622835-1622935 GCF_004010195.1 Chiloscyllium plagiosum
TACCCCCCCTCCTTTTTTACAACCCTCCCTAATCTTACTGAAACATCTGTAACCAGGAACCTCCAACAACCATTCCTGTCCCTCTTCTATCCACGTTTCC
>NC_057741.1:1622969-1640136 GCF_004010195.1 Chiloscyllium plagiosum
GTCCCTCTTCTATCCACGTTTCCGTGATGGCCACAACATCGTAACCCCAGGTATCGATCCACGCCTTAAGTTCACCCACCTTATTTCTGATACTCCTTGCATTGAAGTATACACACTTGAGCCCATCTCTGTGTCTGCAAGTACTCTCTGTCAGTGCTACCTTCTCCACAGCCTCCCTACATTCTTGGATACCTAGTCTACTTGCTGGACTACAAGTCCGGATCCCATCCCCCAAAGCGCAGCATTGCCAAATATCGAGTATTGAATATTTAAGTCTCTCCGAAGCTTCTTCGCCTCGTCATATGCCCTCCTCTTGCAGACCACGACCAGAGAAAACTCCTGAAACAGCATTATCTTAGAGCCCTTATACATCATGGCCTGGGGATCCTTCCCCAAGACACTGGAGGCCTCCAGCAGCATTTGTTTTTCCTTATAGCACTGAAGTCAGACTAGAACCGGGCAGAGCACTGGTCCAACCCAGGCCTGCGCACAGCAACCCGGTGGACAGGGCAGAAACTTCTTGAATCTGCTGAAACACATTTTCGAACTTTTGTGTCTTCTACCCGATGTTCCATAAGATAGAAGAGAGTATAACTGGGTGCGAGAGGTCTTTGATTATGTTAGCTGCTTTCATCTGATAGTTATGCATCTGAAAGTCAAAGCTGCTACCGTGGGCTCCACTGGCTAGGGGGTCACCCACTTCTCCTATTTCATATTCATCTTGTGTTCCATTTTTAAGGTTACAAGCTGAACACCTAAGCCACTTTCTTCTTCCAGACCTGAAGAAGCAGGATTTCATTGAGACAGTGTCAACTGGATGAACACCTCCAGAGAGACACCAGAGGACTTGGAAATCACCCACATTCTGTCTTTTACTTTATCACAACTTCTGCACTTCCCAGAGTTCCCTTGCTGCTCTCTCCTAGACTGCCAGCTGTGAAACCTTGCCTTACTTGAGTTAGTACTTCCATTCTCACTCACTAACTGACTGGCTGCCACACATATTGGATATTGCTCTTTCCTGATAAAGGGCTTTTGCCCAAAACGTTGATTCTCCTGCTCCTCGGATGCGGTCTGACCAGCTGCACTTTTCCAGCACCACACTCTTGACTCTAACCTCCAGCATCTGCAGTACTCACTTTCGTCCACACTTATTGGATATCCCAATAATATTATGCTCCCATTTCCTGCAAGTTCACCAGTTCACATCTTGATATGGAGAACTCTGTGGCTACCAGCGAAATTCCAGCCTCAGACACAGGAATAATATTTTTAGATTAGATTCCCTACAGCGTGGAAACAGACTCTTCGGCCCAACCAGTCCACAACAACCCTCCGAAGATTAACCTACCCAGGCCCGTTTCCCTCCGACTAATGCACCTAACACAATGGGCAATTTAGCATGGCCAATTCACCTGGCCCGCACATCTTTGGACTGTGGGAGGAAACCAGAGCATCCGGAAGAAACCCACGCAGACATGGGGAGAATGTGCAAACTCCACACAAGCAGTCACCCAAGGCTGGAATCAAACCTGGGACCTTGGTGCTGTGAGGTAGCAGTGTTAACCACTGAGCCGCCGTGCTGCCCATCATAACAATCTTAATTCCTTATGGGGTTCATGAGCACAGCCAACCTTTATATCATTATGTTAAAGTATTTTAAACTTACAGAAATTCTAATCTATTTACCCTGTCATTTGAGGAATAATCTGTTCTGCTGTGAATAATTTTTGATTACTCGAACATTCATTGTTGATCGTAAGTCTGATAAATAAATATAAATCTGATATCAACTTTGCTGGATATTCTTAATTAATTAAGGACTTGTAAGTTAAGCTTAATTGTTGATATTTTTCAGTTAATTGAAACCCGAAGCTGATTAAATTCAGACCCTAAGGATAACAGAAAAATGTAAAGACTTTAAATATTTAAAGAATGAGAAAATATGTTTTAAAAAGGTCCATTTTCTAACTTACAGCTGCCAGGAGGTTTGCCTCTGCAGTACACATATTTAGTTAACCTAAAATAAAAACAGAGAATTGTTGGAGAAACTCGCAGGTCTGGCAGCAACTGTGAAGACAGAACATTTTGAGTCCAGTATGACTCCTTCAGAAGACTCAGTAAAGAGCATTGCTGAAAGCTTACAGGAAATGCAGGTGAACTGTGCGCATAAATTGTCACAGATATAGGGCTTCATTTGTAGTGAATCTGGATCTGCAGCGTTACAGGAAAGTGTAACAGAAGCTTTGAAGAGTGGAAGTTCAATGCAGTGTTCTTTGCCAGCCTAGAGGTAGAGTCTTCCATGCTCTCAGCATTGACAAAAGACTTCAACAGACCATTCATTGCAGCCAGTATCTTGACCACTCATATGCTGTCCTACTGAGGTCCTCACTTGAGTTCTCTGCAGCACAAGTCATCAGCAATTCTGTCCTCCAATGATCTGGCAAACAAGCTTTTCTTTGGCAACAAAGACTTGCAGATTAGAAATCTGAACCAGAAACAGAAATTACTGGAGAAATTTAGCAGGTCTGGCAGAATCTATTGAAAGAAAGCAGAGTTAATGTTTCATGTCCAGTGACCTTTCTTCAGAACTGCTAGAACTGAAGAAGGGTCACTGACCCAAAACATTGACTCTGATTTTTCTCCAAAGATGTTGCCAGACCTCCCAAGATACTCCAGTAATTTCTATTTTTGTTTAGCCTTTGTCCAGTCCTGGCATGACTTTAGCCCACTTCTTCCTGCAGATTCACTATTTGATATTCTGAACCTTAATTAACATTAACCTACTGTTAATATTAGAGTTAGTGGCTGTGAATGGGAAGTCCAGTGTTGAGCTGTTGCTCTCTCTTCCTTCTTCAGCTGTGACAGAACAGGTAGCAATTCTCGAGTGTCTCAAAGCAGGATATCAGAAGGGGAAAGTTGGTATTAGCCTGGCAAACATGGTCACATTTTCAGCAGCTTGTTCGTAATGTTAGATTATAATGAGGACGTGCATGCAGTTAAAAAGGGGACAAGGCAGGAGTATGCCATCATCCTTAGTATTCTCAGCAATGCTGGATTCCATAAGCTGTATTATAGCCAGCCCAAAGATGCTGAGATCTATCTCCTCCATTGGGTGCAGGCACTGCAGATGTTGTCCCAGCCAAGTCTGCTCTGCTCCATTATATTATTTACCAGCTTTACTGCAAGAGAGACACCAAAATGTCAGTGATTGTCAACATTACCCAAACACAATGTGTCAAATTATGCAGGAATGTTCACTTTTGGCTGAAACTAATCAGAAAAGGCACACCCCTGTAAATTCAATGGAAGGAAACAATGAGGATCTGATCTCCAATTATAAGCTGGGTCACTCCAATGGTGCTAATAGGCTGAAAACACGAGAGAGAAGCAACCTGTTGTTGGCGGAATAGCAAAATGTTAGGTTAATAAGTGGTGTCCTTGCAGGAGTCAGCAAGACATGTCTGCTGGAATATGGGGCCAGGGATTGGGAACCAGCTGCCTTTTTGCCAAACCTGGGAAAGAGGAGAAGCCTGTTCCAGATCCATGAGGCCAAATTTTAGGAGTGGTGTGGCGGGGAGATAGGATACTGCAATCTGGTCTGGGGAGACAGGTGGACTGCAAAGATGATGCAGGAGATGGGACCCTGATGGTGATATGAGAGATGGAGTGTGCAATAGCGATAGGGAAATGGGGATTACAAGCTGATGGAGATGGGTGAAGCAGGTGAAATTGAGGCTAAAAGCGGCTGAGGGGAGATAGGGGACTGCAAGAGTTGGACAGAGACAGGGAGACTGCATAAGGGCTTGGAGTGATGGGAAGTCTGCAAGGTAATTGAGAGGAGCAAGACAGGCTGTAGGGGGTCTTGGAAGAAAGGCAGGCCACAAAGACATTGGGACAGAGGGAGTGGCTGTATGTGGTTCAGGGTGGGTGATATGAGTGAGGTTTATTGCGCAGTGTGTAATGTTAGCGATGCATGAAGAAGCATTCAATTACCTTAACCATCCATGTAAGTGTTTGAACTGGTGCCCAAGGCCAGAACCTGGAATTGACCACTTGCTTCCTTCTTTGGCTTCCTGCTACAACTCTGTTCTCAGTTGGTTCTTGAAGACTTCACTGAAATCCTGATGCCCAGCACTAATGTCTCCAGTAATGCATCCAAGACTTTAAAATCCTCTTATATTCTATTTTCTCTATTTTAAATAACAGCTATGTATTAATTGTAACTTTCATTTAAAAGGGACATGCTGCTTTCAAGAAGACCAACAGCACACATGTTCCCAGCTCAATGTGGTTTGAGGCAGTCACCAGCATGACAGACACTCAACCCTCTGATTGTGATAAAGAGAAATCTATATGCTGCCCACCCCAGCACAACCAAGATGGGTACATTACAGATGCCTGCCCACTGCCCCTGAATGGGGCCAGCTAACTTTTAGCCCTTGTTTTTGAATATTATTTATAGAAAAGTTATGAAGTTTGATGCAATGTGAGTCTTGCTTAGATTAATGAAATGTTAATATTGCATTTGTTTTACTGAAAACAAAACTGAAGTCACAACTAATGTTATCAATAAATTCTCTAGGATTCTTAGACACATCTTGTTATGTCTTACTTGAGCTAATACAACTTTTTGTGTGTTTCTACAGGGACTTGTCTTCAAACAAGATTCAAGAATTGCCGCATAACCTTTTTCAGCAACTTAAGGAACTTATACAATTGTAATTTCATCATTGATTATATTTGCTTGCTTAGTATTCACATTTTGCATGCTAAAACTTAGAATTTGTTATTTCTTATTCATATAAAAATTTTTGACCTTGTACAAGTTGATACTTTTAGCTGAGTGAGCCCATATAAAAATTGAATGGTTGTAGTATAAAGACTGCTAGCATAGAGTAGAAATCTGTCAACTGGAAAGGATAACATAGGGTTACAGACTCAGTTCATATATCAACTTCATACTGTTTCCAAAACAGAATAACTCAGCTTAGCACATGGTGTGCTTATCCAATACAAGTACTAGCTGAGTTTTAATGAATAGTTAGGGAAAACAACTCTTTTAATTTTATATGGTTCAAAACATATTTAATTTATTTTATACATATACATATTCTATACCCAAATAATGACTAATTACCTTAAGGATTATGGAGATACTGAAGGAAAATGGCATTGAAGGGATCAGCCACATTTGAGAATTATGAAACAGGCTAGATTGGCTGAAGGACATAGCCCTGTCCCATGCTCCTAAATCACATTTTACATATACAGGTACTTAAGAACTTTCCAGGTGGTAATGGCATTGATTTCAGTAGTACTGGTTGTAGTTTTACTGCACTCAACGCCATTCTTGGGGAAATCTAGCTTACTGTGAAATAAGCACCAATTTCTAACCAGGGTGTTTGCATGGTAACTGAATCAAATTGTGCATTGAAAGGCCGATTCATTGTTATAAATACTTTCAAACTGACATTTACAAATTACAAAGAACGGCTGAGCCAGTTTTGCAACCACACTTCCATGACTGCTGGTGGTGGAGAGTAGACTAATAGGAATATAATTGACAGATTAAGCTTCTCCTTTTTCAGGACAAAACTGAGTAATTTTCCACATTATCGGGTAGATATCAGTGTTGTAGTTGTACTGGAACAGTCAGACTAGAGTTATTACTAGTTCTGAAGCACAAGTCTTCAATAATACTGCTAGAATTTTGCCATAACTCATAGCCTTTATAGTATCCTGTACCTTTAATCACCTCTTTATATCAAGAAATATAAAAAAAGAGAATAGATTAGATTAGATTAGATGATTAGATTAGATTACTTACAGTGTGGAAACAGGCCCTTCGGCCCATAGGTAGGATGTGAGTTTAGATTGTGGAGTCAATATGTTAGAGATTTGGGCAGACTAGAACATACATCTTCCCAATAGACGAAGCTCCTCTGTAATGTCATTTTTGGCTCTCTAATAATAATTGTCATAGCTTAACGAGTTAGCAGTCTCATGGAAAAAAGTGATGACTTGAAAGTTTCTTTCACGCAGGTTATTCTACCTCAACCTTCTACCTCAATTGATCAGGTCTAACCCTAACTCTAATCCAGGTCTGGTCAATTAGAAATGGCTAAAGGACAAGTTTAACCTGTCAATTATAGTCGTATTAGTCTACTCTCCATCACCAGCAGTCATGGAAGAATGGTTGATACATCAAGCAGCATTTGCAAAGGAATAACCTGCTCACTGATGGTCAGTTCAGGTTTTTCCAGGGGCCACTCAGCTCTTGACTTTATTACAACCTTGGCTCAAATATGGACAAAAGAGCTGAGGTGAGAGTAACTGTCCTTGACATCATGGCAATAATCAACCAATTTGGATCCCGAGTAAAACTGGAATCAAGAGCAAACTCTCTGCTAACTGAGTATTACTTATACAAAGGAAATTGTGATTGTTGGAGATCAGTCATCTCAGTTCCAGAACATCATGCAGGAATTCCTCAGCGAAGTGACCCAGGATCATTTGCAGCCTTGGGCATCTACCTGTGTGAGGTTTGCACATTCTTCCTGTATCTGCATGGGTTTCCTGGTGCTCCAGTTTCCTTCCACAGTCCAAAGATGTTCAGGTTTGATGAATTGGCTTTGCGAAATCACCCATAGTGTCCAGTGCAGGCTAGTTGGTCTCGCCATGGGAAATGCAGGGTTACAGGGTGGAGGAGTGGTGGATCTTGGTGGGATCTTCAGAATGTCAGTGTGGATTCAATGGGCCAAATGGCCTGCTTCCATACTGTAGGATTTCTATGAATTAATTTTCCCCCATTAGAAGGTCAGAAGTGGGATGTTCACTCATGTTGTACCGTATTTAGCACTAATTTCTACTCATTAGATACTAAACCATGTGGAAATTCTAGTTCATGCCTATATGTAACAAGATTTGGACAACATCCAGACTTGGGCTGATAAGTGGTGAGTAACACTTGGACCACACAAGCACCAGGCTATGAACATCCCTAACTAGAGAATATGACCATTGCTCTTGCACGCTCAATGGCGTTACTACCACTGCATCCCCACTATCAACATCAGAAACTGAACTTGACCAGCCATATAGACACTTTTGGCCACAAGAGCAGACCATAGGTTAGGAATTCTATGGTGAGAAATTCACCCATCTCCATCATGCTGTTCACCAACTACAAGACATGGTTCTAAAGTGTGATGGAATACTCTCTACTTTCATGGAAGATTGCAACTCCAATCGAAGAAGGTCAATACCGTCCAGGACAAAGCAGTCAGCTGAGATGCCTCATCAACAACCTTCAACATTCATTTGCTTCACCACTGACATACAGTAGCAGCAGTGTCTACTATCTGCAAGATGCACTGCTACAACTCACAAGCACTCCATCGATGGCGCTTTCCAAACCCATGTCTTCTATCATCTGGAAAGACAAAGAAAACAGATGTATGGGACGCATTCACTTGAAAACTCCCCTCCGAACTTTATTTTGAACTATATTGCTATTCCTTTACTGTTGCTCAGTCAAAAACCTTAAATTCCCTTCTGAACAGCACTATGGATACACTACACTCCAAGGTCTGCAGCAGATCAAGGAGGCTGCTCAACACCATGTTCTCCAGGGCAATTAAAGATGGGCAATAAATGCTGCCATTGAGACCCACTTAGAACCAAGACTGAGCTGTAAGGTTCTAAGAATGTTCTCTCCTACCCCCATTAATGTGGATAGTTTGAATAGTTTATAAAAAAAAGCTGTTGTTTGCCAGCATAGGGACGGACTCACTTCTCTATACTATCCCACATCAGAGGTATCAAGTCCCCTTCCCTACCTGAGACCCAAGCAAAGCAGTCTACCAGACTATTACCCTGTGACAGAACTTTACCCATCAGTCTCAGAATGGAGGCCAGGTGGGAAGTGGACATGAAATAGCTAATAATTGGATCAATAGTAATACTTAAGGGCCTGAATTGGGGTGATATTCCATGCCTGCCCAACTTCCAATTGCTGACATTTAGCAGTGGCAGAAATCCACTAGAGATTTTTAAAAGCACCCCCACCTACAAACCTGCTAACTGAAAATGACAAAATTCCTCCCATTATTTCATTCTGCAGTTGAATTTCCACTTCCACACAGTGGAGCTAGTCGTGTTCAGATAGAATTCCAGGAACATAAAA
Source organism: Chiloscyllium plagiosum (assembly GCF_004010195.1). Lineage (NCBI taxonomy): Eukaryota > Metazoa > Chordata > Chondrichthyes > Orectolobiformes > Hemiscylliidae > Chiloscyllium > Chiloscyllium plagiosum. The sequence goes on from NC_057741.1 coordinate 1,631,158, forward strand.
AATCAACATCAGTCAGTTTTCCATTTCGAGCATTGCAGTATTTTGTTCCTGTATCAAAGTAAAGCATGCACAAACTACTTTTGGTTGTTAAAATGTTGCTTACAGATGTCTTAATGTAACAAAAGCACACTCCCTCAAACAATGACTGAATAAGTACATGATTCATTATTTTAGGCATAAGTTGTGATGAAAGTGTTAAAATACCCCATTAGTTTGTGTGAGAGAGATTATTGAAATGTTTGAATGGCAATTGATGAATATTTTGTAGAAAATATTGAAAAGTGTGGTTTGACATAGACACAATCTTTGATATTGATCTATTTTTATGGGACAACAAAATCTGTTAAAAGGGGTTTGATTCAAGTCACAACTCAGTAAATGTCGAGGTGGTTTGTTCAAGCTAGTAAATGTATTCATGTGCATGTCGTGCATGTAATGATCAGTTTTTTTAAAAATGAATGGATCAAAAATTGTGGGCCTAGTCCAGAAATGTGCAGCTAAGACCATAAACCTAAGAAATAGGAATGGAAATAGGCCAATAAGCTCCTTGAGCCTGTTTCACCATTCAGTAGGATTGTGGTTGATCTGACACTCTTCGTGTCCATTTTCCTCCCCTACTCATCAAGAATCTATCTATCTCAGCCTTAAATATAGACAAGGACTCTCCCAGTACAAATCTCAATGGTAAAGAGGTCCAAAAGTTTTCAATCCTCTGAGAGAACAAATTCCTCCTTATATCAGGATAAAAGCAAATTACTGCAGATGCTGGAATCTGAAACCAAAAGAGAAAATGCTGGAAAATCTCAGCAGGTCTGGCAGCATCTGTAAGGAGAGCAAAGAGCTGACGTTTCGAGTCTAACTGACCCTTTGTCAAAGGGCCAGTTAGACTCGAAATGTCAGCTGTTTGCTCTCCTTACAGATGCTGCCAGACCTGCTGAGATTTTCCAGCATTTTCTCCTCCTTATATCAGTTTTAAATTGGCACTACTTAATTCTAAGATTATGCCCTCTCCAGTGAGGAGAATCATCCTCTCAGCATTTACTCTGTCAAGCCCCTTAAGAATCCTGTATGTTTTAATGAGATCACCTCTCATTCTTCTAAATTTTAGTGAGTAGAGTCACAAATTTTAGTGAGTGGGCGGCACGGTGGCACAGTGGTTAGCACTGCTGCCTCACAGCGCCAGAGACCCGGGTTCAATTCCCGCCTCAGACAACTGACTGTGTGGAGTTTGCACGTTCTCCCCGTGTCTGCGTGGGTTTCCTCCGGGTGCTCCGGTTTCCGCCCACAGTCCCAAGATGTGCAGGTCAGGTGAATTGGCCATGCTAAATTGCCCGTAGTGTTAGGTTAGGGGTATGGGTGGGTTGCGCTTCGGCGGGTCGGTGTGGACTTGTTGGTCCGAAGGACCTGTTTCCACACTGTAATGTAATCTAATCTAAAACCTGTTTAACCTTTGCTCGTAAGACAATCGCTCCATATCAGGGATCATCCTCGGGAACTTTCTCTGAAATGCCTCCAATGAAATGGTATCTTTCCTTAAATAAGGTGACCAAACTTGCTCACAGGACTCCAGATGTGGTCCTTGGACTGTTGCAGTAAGACATCCCTACTTTTATATTCCAACCCCCTGGAAATAAGTGCTAACATTTCTTTAGGCTTCCTGATTTCCGGCTGCATCTGTGTGCTAGCTTTCTGTGTTTCATGCAGATGTAAACCTAAGACCCTTTATGAAGGCAGCTTTCTGGAGATTTTATCCATTTAAATAATACACTGTTATTTCGTTCTCCCTTCCAAAATGATGAACTTCACATTGTTCCAAATTATATTCTGTTTGCCACCTTCTTTGCCTGCTTATGGAATGTATCATTATTTCTATGTAGACTTTCCCAATCTTCATAGCCTATCACTGACTTATATGCTTTTCTTTCATCCTTAACATCCTTGGTTAACCATTGTTGCTTTATTCCTCTTTGCTGCCATGAATTTTTGCTGAAAGTTATTAATTACCTCTTTAAGTGTCTCCCGCTGCTTGCTTACAGTCATTCATGCTAATCTATTTGCCCAGTTCACTTTAGCTATCTTTCCCTTTATTTCATTGTAATTCCCTTTATTTAAGTTAAACACAATTGTTTCTGACTCTTATTTCTCACTGTTGAACTAAATAATAGAGCCATAGAGATGTACAGCATGGAAACAGACCCTTCGGTCAAACTCATCCAGATATCCCAACCCAATCTAGTCCCACCTGCCAGCACTAGGCCCATATCCCTCCAAACCCTTCCTATTCATATACCCATCTAGATGCCTTTTAAATGTTGCAATTGAACTAGCCTCCACCACTTCCTCTGGCACCTCATTCCATACACTTACCACCCTCTGCATGAAAAGGTTGCCCCGTAGGTCCCTTTTATATCTTTCCCCTCTCACCTTAAACCTATGCCCTCTAGTTCTGGACTCCCCAACCCCAGGGAAAAGACTTTCTCTATTTATACTATCCATGCCCCTCATAATTTTGTAAACCTCTGTAAAGTCACCCCTCAGCCTCCGATGCTCCAGGGAAAACAGCCCCAGCCTGTTCAGCCTCTCCCTATAGCTCAAATCCTCCAACCCTGTCAACATCCTTGTAAATCTTTTCTGAACCCTTTCAAGTTTCACAATATCTTTCCGATAGGAAGGAGACCAGAATTACAAGCAATATTCCAACAGTGGCCTAACCAATGTCCTGTACAGCCGCAACATGACCTCCCAACTCCTGTACTCAATACTCTGACCAATAAAGGAAAGCATACCAAATGCCTTCTTCACTATGTTATCTACCTGCGACTCCACTTTCAAGGAGCTATGAACCTGCATTCCAAGGTCCCTTTGTTCAGCAACACTCCTTAGGTCCTTACCATTAAGTGTATACGTCCTGCTAAGATTTGCTTTCCCAAAATGCAGAATTAAGAGAAAATCTAGAATTAAGAGTGTGTCAATGATCATGAATCCATTGTTGGGGAAAACACATTTTGTTCACTAATGTCCTTCAGGGGAGGCAACTGCCATCCTTACCTGGCCTGGTCTACATGTGACTCCAGACCCACAGCAAGCTGCTTGGCTCTTAACTGCTTCTGGGCAATTAGGAATGAAAAATAAATGCTGCCCTTGCCTTCATCTCATGACTAAAAACAAATTGATTTTGTTTAAATTTTCGATGATAAGGAGGGAGAGTACATCTGGTTAGTGTAGTTGATGAATGAACACAGATTTCATTTTGACTGACAATTTGAACATCAGAAATCTCCAAATTTACGGAATCAAACAGAGAGTGGTCACATGATTTTAAACAAACAAAAGTGTTAAACAGACTAGGAGCCTGTGAATTGTGGTGATCATTCTGCAAACCAAGCTTGATGCTCTTGGGTCAATACTTTCAAATCCCACCCTGAAGTACCCTTTGATTCACTGATGTCCCTGAGGAATGGGTTAAATTCTATCATGTTATGATCACAATGTCCTGGAGAATCTTTTACTCTGAAACCCTTTAATCCTAACTCATTATCCACTACCAGATCCAAGATAGCCTGTTCCCTAGTTGGCTTCATAACATATTGCTCAAGAAAACTATCCCTAATGCATTCAATGAATTTGTTGTCATAGCTACCTTTTTCAATCTGATAAACCTAATTAATATGGAAATTAAAATCAGCCCTAATTATTGCTGTGTTCTTTTTACATACTTCTACTATTTGTTGATCTATAGCATTTTCCAGTCTTCAGGAATCTTCCATATACGACTGCCCTCTGCTTAAACAAATTTCCCCTTAGGTCCCTTTTAAATCTTTCTCCTCTCATTTTAAACCAATGTCCTCTAGTTTTGGACTCCCCTACCCCAGAGAAAAGAGCTTGTCTATTTATCCTATCCATGCCCCTCATGATTTTATAAACCTCTATAAGGTCACCCCTCAGCCTCCAACATTCCAGGTAAAATAGCCCCAGCATATTCAGCCTCATCCAACTGCACAAATCCTGGCAACATCCTTGTAAATATTGTACACCTTTCAAGTTTCACAACATCCTTCCTATTGCAGGGAGACCAGAATTGTACATACTATTCCAATAGTGGCCTAACCAATGTCCTGTACAGCTGCAACATTACCTCCCAACTCCTATACTCAATGCATTGACCAATAAAGGCAAGCATACCAACTGCCTTCTTCACTATCCTATCTATCTGTGACTCCACTTTCAAGAAACTATGAACTCTAATCTGAAAGTAACTTCTAATAGATAGTCACATTAGCTGCTATTACCAACCAATGAACTTACAGTTTTCTGTGATGTCACTCATTGTTTTATGTTGTGCCTCTGATCCTGGGCTCGGCTTCAGTATAGAGCAAAAGCCTTTCATCAGGGCATTTTCCTGCTCCTCGGATGCTGCCTGACCTGCTGTGCTTTTCCAGCACCACTCTGATCTAAATTCTGGTTTCCAGCATTTGCAGTCCTTACTTTTGCCTACTCGGCTTCAGTATATCCAGTTTATTGAAAACCTTACAAATTGTAAATTAAAAAAACAAGCAAAAAGCAGCTTTTCTCCTCTGCACCAAATTCCTGTTCTTTCCTAAAGATCCCAGAAATATATGCTCACTCTGGATGTGATCTCTCCTTCCTAATCCTTCCAAATGTTACTCAGGTGCCAGACAAAGATTTGTACCAAGAGTGTGCATGTATGTTGTTGTGTATCAATTGTATAGCGTGTAGCTAAGCAAAGGTTTCATAGACACTACCAACACATTCCCATCTCTGGTTAACAGTGTTATCTTTTGATTGGGCTAATAAAATCTCAGGAGAAACTGTTGACATCGAAACATTTCCATAGCATGGAATGACATTCTGTGCACAAAAAATATGAGTTGATAAAAAGAATATAACTGGTTACCCCTTGTCATTGCAGGAACATTTCTTTCAATATCATGAAGCAAATCCATAAAGACCAATTTGATTGCCTGGAGAATCTAAAATCACTGTAAGTTTTCCCAGGACCTTTACAATATGAATGTTTTGATATTCAACTAAGTATTATAATCTATGATTTTTTTTAGTGAAATTTGTGCGTACCGACTACAGAATCCCTACAGTGTAGAAGCAGGCCATTCGGTCCATCGAATCCAAACCAACCCTCCAAAGAGTATCCCACCTAGACCCACCTCCCTACCCTATCCCTGCATTTCCCATGGCTAATCCACCTACCCTACGCATCCCTGGACACTATTGGCAATTTAGCAGTGCCCCACCCATCCTGCACATCTTTGAACTGTGGGAGGAAACCCACACAGAGATGGGGAGAATATGCAAACTCCACATAAGACAGTCGTCTGAGGCTGGAATTGAACCCGGTTCCATGGTGCTGTGAGGTGGCAGTGCTAACTACTGAGCCACTGTGACAGCCGTTTCTCCACAGACTTCATGGAAATTGTGTAGCTACCTGTTTGCAATCAGAATAGTGATGGTAACTGACAGAACTTCTGTATAATTGTAGGGCCGTAGTGCACCATCAAAAACTCATGAGGCACTGTGTCCCACAGTGGCCACATATTCAGTCTAAAAGGATACTTTGTATTACTATGTGGGAGAGGCACTTTGAAGTTTTTAATTTAGCGCTAGTTTGGAGTCAATTTAGAGGTAAATTTTCCGAATATCGAGCATTTTCATATCCCAATGCTGATGAGAAGAAACTTCAAATCCTACCCATACTAATTGAATGGATATGTTTTGTAAGGATATTAATATTTTCTATTGTTACAGCAGTATGGATGGAATGGATTTTCAGGCTCTACATAACAGGATATTCCAGCCTCTTACGAATCTATCCCATGTGTAAGTGTTATGCAAATATATATAAACGAGAAGGAACTCTTAATGCAAGTGCTGTTGCAGCCCATGACTTTAATAGAAGCATGCTAATAATTTGACTTTCCTTTCAGATATTTTAAGAAATTCCAGTTCTGTGCTTATACCCCACATGTTCGTAGCTGCAAGCCTAACACCGATGGAATATCATCCTTTGAGAACCTGCTTGCTAACGCTGTCCTTCGAGTTTTTGTTTGGGTGGTTTCTGCTATTACTTGTTCTGGAAACATCTTCGTCATTTGCATGAGATTTTACATCAGATCGGAGAACAAGCTTCATAGCTTGTCTATCATGTCTCTTTGCTGTAAGTATACACTCAATGGAGCAAACTTTGATTTTCTTTTAGTATCGTATATATTTTAATTGCATCAATCTTCTTCCTTTTCTGATATCCCGGTATGTACAGTCAAAAAGGCAGTCAAGTAACCTCTACACATCTTTACCATTGTCATTGTTATGCTACCACGTAGAAGTTATATAGGCACACCGCAGTAATGACTCTTGCTGTGATGCCCCGGTAGGAACAAACAGAGTCCAGCACCAAATCTACATGATATGATATGTAAAATCAGCTGTTCAAATCTGTAAGGAATCATATTTGCAGAATGCATAGTTTAACCTCTCAATTATGATAGTGCAACACTCCCTCAGTACCACATTGTAAAGTCAAACTATACTTTTGTGCTGAATTCCGGAGTAGGATTATGATCCTAGAGACTCAAAGACGACTGGGTTATGATTGTCACTGTACTGAGACACATATTGATGTGTAGATTTTCTTTGTAGACCCAACTAATAAATGTTTGCTTTGTTCTTCCTAGGTGCAGACTGCCTGATGGGAATATATCTTTTACTAATTGGATCATATGACCTTAGATACCGTGGCGAATACAATAGGCATGCTCAAATGTGGATGGACAGCATGCAGTGTCGGATAACTGGATCTTTAGCAATGTTTTCAACAGAGGTGTCTGTATTACTTTTGTCTTTCCTGACTTTGGAAAAGTACCTCTGCATTGTTTATCCATTCAGCAATCTGAAGCCAGGAAAATGCAGAACAGTTTTTATTTTGGTTTTCATTTGGTTTGTGGGATTTGTCATTGCATTCACTCCCCTGATGAATAATGACTTCTTTAAGAATTATTATGGCAGAAATGGAGTATGCTTCCCACTGCATTCAGAACATTTGGACACTTATGGAGCACAGATATATTCAACTATCATTTTTCTTGGTAAGCCTGAAGATTATTCATTGTGCCTAACTGTAATATTCAATTCAAGTTCAGTAGCATGTTTTCTTGTGTGTATTCAACTGTGCTATCGATCCATTCGTAGCCCAGCAGCATATCTAACAGAAAGTACCAGCTGTTTGTTGAGTTACCAAATCTCTGCAGGGTGGAAGAGAAAGGGAGGTCGTTAGGAATGATATATTTGAACTTTTTGATACTTGGCTATGAAGAAAAAGAAACAGCTAAGACTTCTAATCCTGATTACTATTGCTTACTCTGAATGCAGTGATACAGGGTATGAGAAGATGATTAAGCTTAATTATTACTGCTTCGTCAAGTATCATGAAAGCATTCAATGTCCAAGTTCACTCCAGTTAAATGGCTGGTTTAGTGAGATATCAAGGGCTCCAAGCAACCATATAACTGTACCCTAGCAGCAATCAGTACTTTCAAGATAGCAATGAAGAAAAATAGAAAATGCAATATTGAAACTGCGTCAAAATGTTGTAAATTCCCTAAATTCAAAATTTATTTTGATAACAGCAAAGGTGTTTTGTTTATATAGTCTTATGCTTAATGTTTGCCCCTCCCAATTTTATTTGTTTCTATTCTTTCCATCTTCAGCCCATGTCTTCCTCCTGATCCAAACACCTGGCTAAGGGAACATCAAGGTACCCTGTTCCCATTCCATTGCTACTCCTCAACCAGCTGTTAGATGTACAAGAACATAATGGATTGCTTCATCCTTCAGTTTCACCCCCATGATACTGAACTCTGCTTTACCAACAGCTCAGCTGAGAAGTGAGATCAAACCATATGGGGAAATCAGAGGGTTAAATCCTTTTGCAACCCATGTGGTGTGTCATTATTTTTGCAGTATGTTACACATTTTAAGCCACCTGGAGTCCACTTCTCTACAGGTGTGAAACTAAAATATAATTGTCATGCTTTGGTATGTTGAAATGACAAATTTTACAAACGATTTGTGTGAAGTTCATTGAAGTTCAACCTCCATTGAAGTTATTCATTGGCATCAACAAAGAATCACCTCTGCAGGGTACATATATATGACAGATAACAAACAAGTACTTGTATTCTGAAAGCACAAAGGCAATTTGATAATCAGAACATTCAGTTTATTCCTGACAATGGTAGACCACTATCCTAATGCACCGGATCCTTGACAGATGGAAATAGCACAGTGTTTAATGCAATATTGTCTTCAGGTAGAAGTTACTGAATAACAAACCTAATTTACTTCTTTGTGCTGCAGTTGAGACTTTCAAATATGTTTCTGATGTAAATAACCTGACAGATTCTACCAATATGAGAAATAGGAGTTTTAATGTTTTAATAAGCATAGGAACATTTACATTTTAATGTCAATTTATGGGAGTTGGCTGATCACTTCGGCCTTTTAAAAGATCCCATCACACTGCTTGAAGGGGAACAGGGAAATTCTCAATTTATCTTGGCCACAAGCTATCACTAAAGCAGAAAAGATAACTGATCATTTATATAAATGATACTTTAGAACTGTGTGTACAAATGGATTTCAGTGATTGCCTGCACATCAGCAATGACTACACCTCAAAAGCAAATAACTGGCTCTAAAGCATATCTTTCACCTGGACAGTCTCAGATTCCTCCCTCCCCTTCCTCGACCTTTCTATTTCTATCTCAGGCGACCGAATCAACACAGACATCTACTACAAACTGACCGACTCCCACAGCTACCTGGACTACACCTCCTCCCACCCTGCCCCCTGTAAAAACGCCATCCCATTCTCCCAACTCCTTCGACTCCGCCGCATCTGCTCCCAGGAGGACCAGTCCAAAATACGTACAACACAGATGGCCCCCT